>NW_027070105.1:266536-376637 GCF_002906115.3 Quercus suber
TTTGTTTCCATATTGCATTACATGTGAACTGCGATCTGAAACACCTGCTACTGTTCTCCTTTGAACCTGTAATTGCATCCACAAGATTTTGGTTGAATTGATGATTGGTCAAAGACAAAGAGACATAGCAATAGAGGGTCTAACAAGAAGATCTAGAAATCCTCTTAGGCAAGCTCTTTAGTTTCTTTTTTCAATTTACAAAAAGATTCAATTTATCATTACTTAAAAACAGTCTACAATACATAATCGACCTATTTTAAGATTCAACTATGACATTTTTAATATAAGGTTTTGTAAAACATTTACAACAGGTAGTAATCTTTTACCACTTCATATTGCTTCTGCAAAGTTTCCTGGCGCAAATCATGTTTGTCACTGCTCCAAAATTTTGAGTTCCAAAAATTAGCCACATAGCAAAAAAAAATCGGGTTTAACATAAAATCATTAGAACTAATGTATATTTGTTTTGAGATAATATTTTCAGAGAGGTTATTAGAGTAAATGACTTTGATAGTGATACAAAATACTGCCTACCTATCCTCCAACCAGGAAATACTATATAAGTCTCCCAAACATGTGTCATATTCCTCAACGGCTTTAGAATCCTCTGGACAATAAGCTGCATAACTATCCTCACTTGCATTTGATGCTGTAGTTGCATATATGTTCAAATTATTTGGAAGAAGTCCCTCAAAAATACTCCCAGACTCACAAGCTTCAAGGTAAAATACCTATAATTTTTCATGTTAGTATAAAACCATATTAAGTAATTGAACCCCAAAAAAGATTAATACTACTAAACAAGCTAAATATTGCAAATTAATCATTTTTGAAGGGATCATGATAAGTCGATAACTTACCATGCTTTTGTAAGATTTTGCTGCATGCTTCTTCTTCAACACATTGTTAAGATCTTTGGCATACATATATTCACCATTAGGCATCGCTAACAAACAGTATGATGAACTCAATTATCTTAGTATTTGATAATAAAAACCTTCACATTATCGTATTGTAACTAGTTGAAAATTTACTATTGTATTATTCAATCCAACTTTTGGTATGTAAAGTAAAATTACTAACCTAGAACCCCAGGACCTCCATGGTCAGTATAATATATGAAAATATGGTCATTTGGTCCGCTATTCACAACCTTACCACTACCACCAGTGACGGCACTTTTGTTTCCAAGAATAACAGCATAAAAGTTTTTTACATTAACATGGTCTTTTGTATAATCCTACAAGAAGAAGTATAAATTAAACTCATATAATTAAGTATTGTTAAATGTTAATAGATGTTATAACAAGCTCATAATTGAAATTGTATAACTATAGCAGAAAAGACCTTGGGCACTCCTGCATAAACATCACCACCATTTGGTTTGTTGATGATCACACCAGGTCTGGGGTTGTTATCATTGAATGCAATATCATCATACATGAACACAATGATATTTTCATCTTTTAACCCACCTTTCTTCAATATTTGATATGCATGACATACATCTGCCTGCATTTCCAAAAATTCAATTTTAAAACTACTGAGTTATTTTTGCTAATGAAAAAAAAAACACTTATATGTTCAAACAAGTGTAAATAATTTTGTCAAATCTATACCTGATGTCTATAATTATAGTAACCTTTTGATCCAGCAACTAGAACCGCCCATCTCTTTCCACTGAGATTGGTGCTACAACCAGCATTTGTTATAGTATCACCATGAATGAAATCCAGTACTTGTGATGGTAATTTGGATGCACATGTGATAGGCACAATCAAACATGACAGTGCAAGAAGTACTATAAATGCACCATGCCCAGAACAAATCATTGTGGTTTAGACAACCTGTAAAGGAGCATGTTTAGAAGCTGATAATTAAATAGAAGCTGTGATAATAATTGTTTAAGTGATAGCAGATTGATACTTCATTAAAAAAAATGGAGAGAAAGAAAGAGAGATAACTAGTTGATTGGTACGAAGCTGGGTAAATAATTCTTGCAAAAAAAATGACATTTTATAGAACTTTTATGGTCTTACATCTAAATTATAACAAGATGAATGAAAAAGATTAAATGATATTATTAGGAGTACACTGTGAAACTTTTTTTTTTTTTTTCAAGAACACTGATAAACATTTTTAGTCAAACCAAAGTACAAAGAATCACGATCTAATGAATAAGTGATCAATAGTGTCATGCACCTGATACAAATAATTATATATTTTTTTATGGGATATATAACATATATTGATAATGCACATAATTAAATTTTTCTCAAGCCAAAATCTATCTTCTTCTTTTTTCCAAGTCATTTTAAAAAGTTGTACAACACAAATAACTTTTATAGTTAAAATGAGAAGTAATTTACTTTTCTAGAGATAATTGCCTGATTAACTGTTTCAAGATAAAATTAGAGATTGGACAATGAATACGTTTTAACAACCAATATGAAGTTTCAAATACCAAGCTCCTCTTTTTCTGAGTAAAACAACAATACCAAAAATTAGAGGATTTTATTTTAAAAATTATATGTTTTTTTCCCTCTAAATTTACAGGAAAGCTTATGGACAATTTTTAAGTACGGGTAAGTGAAAATATTCACATTTCAAGACTGGGAATTCATAGCTGTTTCTCCAATTTTAGTATATAGATGTTTACCATATTTTTGTGGAAATATATGATTTTTCAAGTAAATTTCTCTATCAACTATAATAAGAATACCTTCTCAAAAAACTATAATAAGAATAAAGACAATAATTATTAGCGTATTTGTGGATATTTATAAATTTACGACAACCTCTAGATATTTACTAAACAAATAGTGCAAATGGGAAATAAATACGTATGTACTACGCTACTAATAATGTCTTTTAAAAGCTATATCTTTTTTAATATTGCAATTTTTTTTTGAGAATCTAATATTGTAATTCAGAGTAGCCTGTTCAGCTTTATGATTTTGGAAGATCCTTTAGTGTAGGATTGGATTTGAATGGAAATTATAAATTATTTTATTATTTAGTTTATTTTTATTATTTGTTGATTTTATTGCATTTTTTAGTATTATTTATAAGTTTCACTGTATTATTTTATCTAACTTTCAGTAATAAATTTTTAATTTTATATAATAAATTTTTAATTTTAACAAAATAAATGGTATCTAATCAGATTCTTAACGTGTCACGTAATTTCACTTCAAAAGATGCAACGCAAAACGTGTCACAACAGTGGGGTCATTTTTTTTTTGAGAAAAACAACAGTGGGGTCATTTAAATATGATTTTAAAAGCTCACTAAACGCCAAAATATATGTTTACAAGAAGCTTTTTTTTTTCTTTTTTAAAAAGTAAAACCAAATGGGTTAGTACAACTAATTTTTATCATCATTTATATATATATATATATATAGAAAGAAATAATATTTTTACAACAAATCTTAAGTGGTAAATTATTATTGATTGTTATTGTTGGGGTAAAAAAGTAATCTTAATGTTAGTTTCAAATTTGAACAAATAACAACTAACCATCTGTGATTTGTTGTAAAAATATTGTAAAATTATTGTAGAAGTAGCATCTCTCATATATATATATACACATACTTAGCCTGCACGATGTGATTTGTATGTATTAATGAAGAAAAAACACTTATTAAAATAAAAATTTATTAGCAATTGATATTTATCTATAAAAAAAGATATGTACATGCAGTTTTTTTTTCTTTTGAGACCAAGATGTATATGCAGCTTAAAATTCATCCGAATATTGAAAGCAGCGAGAAAATTAGGGAATAAATATGTGATTACTTTTTTTGAAAAGAAATATGTGATTACTTAAAATTCATGATAAAATGCATTAACACCTTCTTGTCATGACCGTCTTTCATTAAGATTCTTTGATTTTTTTTTTCATTTTTTTTCTAAAATTGTTTTTTTTTTTTAGTAGACTATATATCTGTTCAATCTCCCTCTAAATACTAATGGAAAATAAATATCATAAAGTACACCCACGTGATGAATACGCAGCGAAAAAAATTAGGGAATAAATATTTTATTTATCGAAAAATAAAATCTTTCGATAAATTTTAAAAACTATAACGTTGGTGGTGTGACAATGGCCTGACTGCTTTCACCACTGAATCTTTCACGACAAAGTAGAAGTATTTGTCTCTTCTCAAAAAAAAAAAAAAAGTAGAAGTATTTGTCAAGTCGCATGATATTCTTGGTCAATAAAACAGTAGCACATCATGTGATTAGAAAAATAATAATAATAAATATAAACTTAAGCAAATTTCAATAGAACACCATCAAAACACAGGAAATTTTAATATAATTTACCCTTTACAAATATTAGAGCATCTCAAAATTCTGTTTAAGTATAAAGATAAACAATATACTTGGCTATCTACCTAAAGAATTAATTCAACTCAATAGAGGCCATATTTAAACATAAAAAGGAAAACGATAAGACCCTAATTTAAAATTAGAAACAAATTAACATGTATAATTAAAAGAAGGAAGAATTGTGAAGAATATCTAAATAAGGACTAGAGGAAATTAAAGAAAAGGAAAATAATCAAAATATACTAGTACTTACCAAAGGACTTGCATGCACAGAACTCTCTAAAGGAATGAATTTACTCAAAACTCTCACAAAGGAAATCTTATAATTAACTCATTAAGACAAACATATTAATAGAGTATGAGGATACCAAATGAATGGTTTAGATTTAATCTTCCACATAGGCAAGAACATGATGGTACGTTATGAGCACTAAGTGCTTTTCATCCGTATATACAGAACTTTTTAAACAAAAATGGAAGGTTTGTCATAGGCCATTTACATGTTAAGTATTAAAAGTTTCAAAAAAATGATGATATCTTTTAAATGCGTTTCATCTAACATTCCTCTTCAATCAATTTCTTCTAGAAAAGGGAACCAAAAAAAAAACCCAAAGAAATGTTATAAACATGACCTATCCAAACATCTTTGACTGAGTTGGCTATGGCCTAAGTGCTTCACATTCTTAATTATTTTGGTGGTTCGAATTTTTTTAGGTTCTAGGAATCTTTGACTAAATTGCATAAGACCTAAGTCCTAAGTGCTAGCTTCACATTCTTAATTTAATATGCACCCAATATGGCACTACGGCAATGCATTGTGTGGGATAATATTGTCACCAAGCTTATCAAGTGCTTTGACTAGAGTCAAGGTGGTTGGGCAATGATGCATGGATTTGTTGATTTTTTTTTTTTAAAGAGATAGTTTTAATATATGACGTCCACTCTTAATGATTGTTTTTATTGAATTGTTGAATTAGTTACGTTTAAGGCAAACAACTGATTTTTATACATAGTTGGGATCATCAAAAATTATCAACAAACTCAAGATCAATAAAGAAATCCACCAGTCTTTTTTACTTTTATTTTTTTGATGCCTTCTCTCTTAGTTATACATAACAAGTTTGCTTCTGGTCTTCTTTTTTTTTATTTTTTTAAACGAAGAAGGATATGACTTCCATTTTAAATATTACCTCTTATATATATATATATATAAATATATATTCTCTCACAAGTTCCATGCCAAAAACATAACTCTCACGGGTTTCATGCCAAAAAATTTAGCCGTTTCAAACACTTTATACATTGAAATAAACAAAAACATTAGTCATAATGGTCTAAGGTTTTGCTAACTGTTTTCTCTATAAAAAAAAAAAAAATGTTCCGCTAATTTATCCTTCCAACTCATCAAAATTGAAACTTAATGTTTATATCAATGTATAAATTAATTGTCATATGTTCCCATAAAAAAATTAAATTGTCATCTATTGATGGGTAAATGAATTGATTTTTCATGAATGAATTACCTATAGACAGTACACTAATTTTTATATACAAATAATTTATACGGTTAATTTTATAAAATTTGTATAAGAATACTTGTTATCAAAAGGAAAAAGAATTGATTTGAAATATAACATTATTTAGCATGCCCTTTTTGGCAAAAATTGAAACAAAAATAGTATCAAAAGGCAAAGGTAGATTTAATAACAAATATAATAAAAAAATTAAAAAAATTATTGTATGCTTAAATTAGTTGAAATGATTAAATATTTGAGAATTCACTATAATAGTATGTTTATATTTTTAAATATATTAATTTTAACAATTTGCATTTCCTAAATCCTTTTAATGACATGTTATATATATATATATATAAAAAAAAGTATCTATAAAATATGAAAATAGAGATAATCCTAAAATGGTATGTTGAAATACCCTGATACTGAAATATTTTATTCCAGTAAACAAACTGAAATGATCATCGAAATAAAATTACAACTTTGATGGAGACAAATCACCTTGGCTTTTGTGCAATAAAACTATGCATTTTTTTTTAATAGGTAGATGGTAGGAGAGCATAAGGTGGAGTTCTAACTACGTTACAAAACATGTCATTATGGTTGAACTATTACTTGAATTCAACTAATGTATAACTTATTAAAATACAATTATATTTTTAAACTATTTTTTTGTACTTTAATTATTATGTGAAAAAAAAAAAAAAAAAACACACATGTAAACTTTTCACGTTGAACAAATTAACAAAATCCTCCTCAAACCCACCACCAAACTAAATCCCATCATTTATTTGTGTGTAAAATAACACAATCCTCCTTGACAATGGTGTCCAACATGGTTAAATAGTAAAATTTACAAATAAGAAAAATGCAAATGAGAGTGTTGGGATAAATATTTAATTTACATAAATATGATATAATATTTATTACACGTGGTAAATATCAAAACCATTACTTTTTTTTTTATGAGAAATACTGTAACTTTTATTACGAAGAGGATAGGTACATAGCATCATGAAACACAAAAGATTTAATAAACTGTGGACATTCCTCTATCCAAGTTACAAAGCCGTGAATACCCTAAGCCTGTTGTGCTAAAGCATGTGCCGATTTGTTGCCTTGTCTTTGCACGTGTTGAACTTGAGAGTGCCTATAGTCAAGCAACTTAAGTTGAATGCTTTCCATGATGTCAACAATTGCAGCAGGTGGTGTGGTGGAGCCCGATAGAATAGTGAAAACCATGTTGGAATCAGTCCAAAAAATCACATCACGTATGCCTATATTCCATGCAAACAAGATAGCCATGTCCAAGGCTTTTGCTTTTGCTTCCAAGGGACCCAAAGGTAGGTGCATGTGTTGACTTAGGGTGGCAATGACTACTCCCTCAAGGTCACGGATGACAACATCGATGCCCACTGTTTCAAGATGGTTGAAGAGTGTTGCGTTGGTGTTAATCTTGAACCACAGGTATGAGGATGGGACCCAACGAGCATCTGATGGGCTCATGAGTTAAGGGCACTTGAAGTGGGCTGCCTGGAAGTCTTCAAGAGTGGTGCGAGCTTTGTGTAAGATCTCATTGGTGTACTGCCTTGGAGAGCCATGCCATGCTTTGTTTCAACTGTACCATATACACCATGCAACAGTGACGACAAGCTCAAGCACATCCTGGCTAATGTGTTGCATGAAAATGAGTTACCATAGTATGTCAATGAAATCCATGTAGTGTACACCTTTGTTGTTGAGGGGATACCCATTGCATCCCATACATCCCCTGCACATGTGCACTCCCAAAAGAGATGTCCATTAGTTTCAGCTGCCACTCCATATGCATCACAGGTGGGATCATCCAGCACCTGGTGAGAGCATAGGTTCTACTTGGTGGGGAGAATATTACGGTTCGCTCTCCAAGCAAAGGTTTTCAACTTGTTCGAAACATTAAGGCTCCATATTTTTCTCCAAAACTGACCTTGGTTGTTGGTGTGTGAGGCTTCCTCCATCATCTTCAATGGAGTTAGAGATAAGGCAACTTTGTAAGTGCTGTTGACAGTGAAAGTACCCTTAGGTGTGTAAGCCCATATCATGCAGTCTTTTGTGCAACTATTGCTACGTGGGATGCCAAGTATGGCTTGAGCATCATCGGGGAGGAAGACACTTTTGACCAGGTCGATCTTCCACTCTCTTGTGCCTTCATCAATAAGCTTTGAAACAGTTGCAGTAGCAGGCAAAGTGTTTTGATGAGAGATAACTTGGAATGTAAAGGGTTTTGGGAGCCATTTATCTCTCCAAATCTATATCGAAGTGCCATTACCCACCCGCCATATACGTCTGGCTTTAACAACATCTTGAGCGGACATTATACTTCTCCAAGCATAGGAGGGTTTTTGTCCAAGTTTAGCATGGAGGAAATCATGGACAGGGAAGTAACGTGCCTTGAAGACACGGTGAAGTAGGGAATGTGTATTGGCTTGGAGGCACCAGGCCTACTTTGCCAAGAGAGCCTTGTTGAAAGCATTGAGATCACGACCCCCAAGCCTCCATCTTTTTTGGGTGTACACATTTTATCCCAACTCAACCAAGCTATTTTGTTTCGTCCTTCCTTTTGACCCCACCAAAAGTTCCGGACCATACTACTCATCTCATCACAGAGGGTATCCGGAAGTTTAAAAACACTCATTGTATAGGTGGGGATGGCTTGTGCTATGGCCTTGATGAGTATTTCTTTCCCAGCTTGTGAAAGCAACTTATCCTTCCACCCCAATGGCTTATTATCAAGTCTTTCCTTTAGCGCCCTAAAGGTATTTCTCTCTGATCGACCTACAAGGGAAGGTAATCCCAAGTAAGTTTCATGTTGCCTAATAACTTTAGTCCCAAAATGATTTTTTTATGTCTTCTTGAGTCTTAAGATGTGTGATCTAACTAAAGAACAAGGAAGTCTTCTCACAATTGAGTTGCTGACTGGTTGCATGTTTATAGGTCTCCAAGATTTGTTCCAAATGGGCACAACCATCACTAATGGCTTGGCAGAATATTATGCTATCATTTGCAAAAAAAGAGGTGTGAGATCTGTGGACCTCATGGGCATGCAGCAACACCCTGGATAGCTCCATTCATAGTGGCTTGAGTGAGGAGAGCTGATAATCCTTCTACACAAAACAAGAAAAGAAAAGGGGATATGGGGTCTCCTTGCCACAAGCCTTTCGTAGGGGTAATATGGCCATGAGGCTTGCCATTGATCTTGATGGAGTAAGTAACATAGGTAACACAAAGCATTATAAGGTTCACCCATTTAGTGCTAAAGCCCATGTTCAACATTATATCATGAATGCAGCCCCATTTCACTCTATCAAATGCCTTACTCATATCAAGTTTTAAAGCCACCACCCCAACCAATCCACTCCGTTTTTTATTTAGGTGGTGCATAGTTTCAAAAGCTACTAGCACATTATCAATAATAAGGCGAGTAGACATAAAAGCACTCTGGCTCTCACTAATGATATCTGGTAGGAAGCGTTTGAGTCTATTGGCAATAACTTTGGAGGATAGTCTAGAGATGACATTGCTTAAGCTTATGGGCCTATATTGTGTTATCTTTGTAGGGTTTTTCACCTTTGAGGTGAGGATAATATGAGTGTCATTAAATTTAGGGGGTATGACTCCCAAATTTAAAAAATCAAGGACAGCTTTAGTAACACACTCACCCATTAGAGACCAGAAGTGTTGGTAGAAAAGTGGGGGCATACCATCAGGTCCTAGAGATTTCTTGTGGTGCATCTGCTTCAATGCCTTATGCACTTCATCCGCTTGGAAAGTCGGACAAAGGTACTCATTCATTTGGTCAATGACCACAGGACGTATTACTGCTGTTATGGGTGCAGTGTCAGTAAGGCCATTGGATCGAAAAATGGAGTTGAAGTAGTCCAGAACAATCATTTCCACGGCTTGAACATCTTCTTGCCACACCCCATTGTGATATGTAATACCTCTAATGAAGTTTCTGTCCTTGTGGTTCGATGCTTTTTAGTGGAAAAAAGAAGTGTTTCGATCTCCATTAGTGATCCATAGGTGCCTAGACCTCTAGTGCCACATTCTATTTTTAGCATCAAGCTAACAGCTCAGAGCTTTTCAGACCTCCTTAATGTGCTCATGATTTGGTTGGTGATGTTGCTCTAGAGTTTGTAGTTCTTTTTCCAACCTAGTAATCTACGTTCCAACGTGGCCAAATTCAGTTTTATTCCATGCAGACAAATGTGTTCGGTAACTGTCAAGGCAGTTTCTAATCTGGGCACCATTTGGTTGGTAAAGTCCCTCCATCTAAGCATCTTCAACTATTTCAGCACAACGTGGGTCACAAAGCCACATTGCTTCAAAGTGGAATGGTGGCCTGGGGCGTTTGTCGCAGGGCTTAGTAGATGGCATACTAACAGCAATCATGGAATGGTCTAAGGTGGACATGGAGAGGTGTTGGACTGATGCTCCAAGGAACTTTGATTTTCATGCAACAGTAGCAAGTGCCCTGTCTAGGCGTATGCGAATGCGACCTTCAGTGGGGTGGTTTCGTGACCATGTGAATGGAGAGCCATAATAACCTAAATCCAGGAAGCCACAGTGTGAGATTGTCATGCAAAAACGATCCATCTACCTGGCTGGTTGTAGGCGTCCTTCGGCCTTTTCTGCTTGGCTGAGTATCTCATTGTAGTCCCCCAGACATAGCCACGGTAGAGTATTTAAACGCCCAAGGGATTCTAGTAATGCCCACGTCTCTTCCCGCTTGCTTGTATCAGGGTGGCCATGGAATCCAGTCAGTCTTCACTTTGCACCCGTTGAATCACAAACAATATAGGCGTCAATATACTAATGAGAAAATTTTTTGACATGTACCTTAGTGCCGGGTTTCCATAATAGCACTAGGCCACAACTAGAACCGTCACTAGAAACCAGCAAGCCTTGGATATATTTCCAGTTTTGCTTCATGTTGTTCAACTGCTCAGTAGTGAGTTTGGTCTCCATCAAGAAGACACAAATGGGAGCTTTTTTATTCAATGATCTCTTGAGAGCGTTTTACGGGGGTTCCCAAGCCCCGATAGTTCCAGCTCAAAATACTCATTACGTTAAGCGGTGCTGCTAAGCAACAACCGTCAATCCTAGGTTGTTTGCCATGAACTTGCCCAAGGTACATGCTTCATCATCGAGCACCTTTTGCTTCTTATTGTCAAGAGTGTCCCTCGTGATCATTTCATTTGAGTTTTTACGTTTTAAGCCCAAAATATCTATATTAGGCCCATTAGTGTCCATTATCTGCCGAGGTGGCCCAAGTCTACGCCAAGAACCAGTTTGTGGGCCCACCCGGGTTAAGGGAAGTGGATGTTGTGGAGTTGCTGGATTTTTTGTGTATTGGAGAGGTAATGTGGTCAGTTATAGTGGATAAAGTGCCAAGCTGGTGGGTCATTTTGACAATATTAGTTTTCTTTTCAATGGTGGTTGACTTTAGAGGACAAGTTGATGGAGATTTTGGAATATTTGTGACTGAAGTGTTTGCTAGCTAGGTGGGTGGTGTTGGTTTGTTTAAATTTTGAAAGGAATTTAATGCTTGGTCAATTTCTGTAAGGTGTGTACAGAAGAGATTTAGGTCAGATAGGAAGTCCTTATTTGTCGGCGCGTTTTCAGGGTGTGGGGCTAAGATCACAGATTTTTTATTGGTGAGGAGAATATAGGACTTTTTCAGCGGGTTTTGGGCACTTTCCATCGATGGTGAGGGTCGTATGGTAAGAGATGGTGCTGGGTGGTAGGTGGACAGCGATGCCATAAAGGGTGTGGCCTTGGTGTGCACGACCTGAGGTTGCTGGGGGTTTGTTGTGGTAACTCTCAGCCATGGTTCGTATGGATGGGTATCCTCGGACAATGTTTCGCTGTTATCTGTCCACAGTTTATAGTCTTTCTCGTTATGGTTTATGAGCCCACACCAATAGCAAAACACCAGCATGTGCTCGTATTGAAATGAGACCCAAAGAGGTTCGGAATCACCCATGTCCACGAAGCGACCACGGCAAAGCGGTTACTTAATATCAATCGTGACTCGGATCCGAATGCAGTGGCCACGACACTCCTTGTTTGGTGAGGCGTCTACCTGTTCAACTCGACCAAGCAAAGATCCAATGGCTTCTGTGTTAACTCTATTCATGCAACTGAGTGGAAGATTGTGGATTTGAATCCAAAAGGTGGCGGAGTCAAACCTAGCGTAATTAACAGACTGCAACTCACTGGGTTTATAAAGGTCAATCGAATATTTATCAAAGGACCACGGTCCTTGAGAGATGATTTTTTCATCACATTGGCTTTGTTGGAGAAAAGAATAAGTATCGTGTTGGAAGTGAGGTCACAAACCTCGAAATCCTTTATAGACTGCCACATACTTCTCAAGGTGCGTGATAATGCTTCCATGCTGACCCATCGCTTGGTGAACAGTTTGACCAATAAGATTTTGCTATTGTTCTCCATACCAGGAGCCAAAGGGATCGTTTGACACTCACTTATGTTGAGTGAGAGACGAGCCCACTTGCCTGTGAGTTCTTCCATGGCTTCGAAGGCAGAGTAAGGTGTGAGAAGGGGAGAGGGAAGGGAGGTAAAAGGGGAGGGATATAGAAATCCTAGGTTTCACCGTTGTGGGGAAAAAAGAGGCCTATACGAAGATAGGCAGTAGTTTTTCATCTACATAGGTTTTGTGCATGAGAGCCCATGAGAGAAGAAGTTGATAGGTGTTTCAAAACCATTACTTTATTTAAATACTAGTGTTATGCCCATGTGATACACAGGTTTAATCAATAATCATATATAATTTAAGTATTGAATAAATATTGTAAATTAATAAAATAATATTTTAAATATAGAGAAAAGTGTAAAGTTACAAGATCCACGACCACAAAACCTTACATTCATAATACTTAAATACATAAAACCTCAATGCTGATAATTTGTACCTCAAATCACATATATTTTAAAATACTTTTCTATAATAGTTTAGCATTTTAATAATGAAAAAAATAGTAAAAAAATTAAATTAATAATAAACGGATTAGATGAAGAATTTGAATTGTAATCAAATTAAGATTTTTAGTAACTTAGAAATTATAGATAAATTGATAATAAAATGATTAGATGAATAATTTGGATTGCAATCAAATTAAAAAATTTATCAATTTAGAAATTATAGGAGAAGAAGATAAGAACAAAAAAAAAAAAGGTATACATTTTTAAAATCTAAAAAATTTCTACAATTTGGTTAAACCACTTGGTGCAACCACAACTTCTAAACCCAACTTTTATTATATAGTAAATGATGATATTGTAAAAGATTATATAAGATATATGTCACTGATACAATAATAGTAAATAAAGTCCTTAGAGAAAGACAAGTGGCGTCATCTTATTGATATCCAAGTCATGATAATTGCCTTAAGCCATAAGGAACAACTTGTGTGTATGTCCAAACAAGAACACATGAAAGTCACGTGAATAATCACAATCTCTTATTGCATGGAACTAATTGAGTGAAAGGTGCACATGATAAGCATGTGAATAAGATAAGTTACTTGGAGACAGTTTTTGGAGGAGTATTAGTTAGGCTTTTTTTTGGGCGGGGGGGGGGGGGAATTGCATGGAACTAATTGAGTGAAAGGTGCACATGATAAGCATGTGAATAAGATAAGTTACTTGGAGACAGTTTTTGGAGGAGTATTAGTTAGGCTTTTTTTTGGGCGGGGGGGGGGGAGAGCAATTGCAACACAACACGCAACAATGAACAACTTTAATTGTCAAAGTTCCATATATAAATAGAAAAGCACTTTCTCACACAAGACACGCACAATCATCTATCAAAACCATAGACATTGTCTCTCTCTCTCTCTCTCTCTCTCTCTCATAATCTGAAGGTTGTTACTTCATGCTTGTGAACACATCAAATTCACCTCACATGAATTAGACTTTGTAACTTGGGGTTTTTGTAATTTAGGCATTGTAATCTCGTTATTACTATCAATAAAGTTTCTCTAATTTTCATGTTTTTATTGTTAACTTGTGATTTCACAAAGAAGTCCTATTAAATCAAGCTATGCCGAATTCACTGCTTTTTGTGCAAGTCAGTTTCCTGCTTCGAGTGATGTTTAATCACTCTCAAGCATATTGAAATTGGTTTATACTCAAATAGAGAGATAGACAATTTTTTATTTTTTACTTTTTATTTTTATAGAATTAGAATCTAACTCATTCATGGTTTTTTTTTTTTTTTTAATAATAATTTTTATAATTTGATGGTTACAACAAGGGATGAGAGATTTGACCCATTAATATCTCTATTTGAAACATCAGGAAGTGTTAACTAATTGAACTACAAGATTCTTGGCTTGACTAGTGACTAATGCATAGTTGATGTGGTATCACTGGTATGTATATTATCACTTCCGTCAATAAACTTACTAATAAGTTTTGCGAAAAAATTGTTTTAAATTTTTTTTAATGGCGGTATGGTCTTTTTGTTAGAGAATCAAAGGAAATGTTTTTTTTTTTAGAGAATCAATGGCAGTAAGATGATATACTATGTTAAGTATACAACTAAAATAGTATTGATGTTAGTCTCATCTGAGAGTAATGTTGTACATAGTTATATTTACTACCTCATCATAAAAAACACAGAAAGCTTGGCTCATCCTTAGAACATTCCCATTAAGGATGCTAAATATGCTAAAAGCTAAATTTTAACACTAATACACAAAAAAAAACCCACTCCATCAAAGATTTCAAATGTCAAAAATTTTGACGCACTGCTACAGTGAGCTGTTATTGATAATAGCTCACTATAGCACGGTTGTAAAAAAAAAAAAAATCTCATGTCTCTTTCTTTCTCTCTCTCCAGGTCTCTTTTTCTTTTTCTCTTTACCTCTCTGTCCTCACTGTCTCCCTCTTTCTCTATGCTCTCCATCTCCCTTTTTCTCACAATGACAGTCTGCCTTGCCAGAGCCACCGCAAGTCTTGCACTCTTCAAGATCACCTTGGCCCACCTTGCAAGCTCGCTTCACCAGCTCTTCAAGATCGCCTCGTTAGAGCCATCACAAGCCTTGAGTCGTAGGTTTGAGTAGGTTTTGTAAAATCGGATCTGGGTTGTGGGTGGGTTCAAATCGGGTTGAGGTTCAGATCAGAGTTGTTGAGGTGGTGAGTTTTGGCTGCGGTTTGTGCCGTGGGTTTTTTTTTTTTTTGGTGGTTGGGGGTTAAGGTTGTGGTTGGTGGTGGTGGTTGTGGTTGTGGTCATGGTTAGAGGTGATGAGCTTGAAAAGCTCAGGCCATGGAGGCTTTGAGAGCAAAATATCAGAGAGAGGGAGGAACTTCTAGATTGGGTTGAGAAAGATGGAGAGAGAGACGGAGGGAAAGTGAGAAATAATTAAAAAAATGAATAAAAAAAATAATAAAGAAAGAATATTTAAATGAAGTGTTAAAAAAATAAAAGTTTTGATGTAAGAGATATTGTAAAGTGATATGTTAGAGCATTCACATTGAGAATAACATATGCTATATGTAGAGAAAATATAGTATAAAAGCCCAAAACTCCCCACACATTTGGATTTGTAAAAACCAACTATTGCAAAAAAATATACAATATTGCTACAGTGCAATTCTAAAAAAGAAAACTAAAATTTTATTCACTTACTTTATCAATTCCTCTCTCTAAGGGTTTTTGGGTTTTGATTTTATTTGAGTTTTGAAATATATTATTTTATTGCGTAGAAATATTATTTTAATATGTTGTATTGTAAATAAAAGTTGGGATGTTGAAGGTTTATAAAATAATACAGTATAATTGATAAAATAGGTTTTTAAGATAACAAAATAAGATGAAATAAAATTTTGAGATGTTCTTTATATGTTATAAAATTGGTTTTTGTGACAGTAAATACTAAATTTTTTAGAAGCTTTAACGGTAATGCTGGACAATTCTGACCACTTTCCTTACGTGGAGTCCATTCATTAGGCCTTCATCTGCAACCTCAGTGACAGTATCAGCTCTACTCATTTTTATTTTAGTGCCCGGTTTTTTCCAAGGTTTCCCACTTTTCGAGAATAAGATCAACCTCTCGGACACATTTCAGCACCCACGGCCGTTCGATTCATTCCGTTTGAAATCGAACGGCGCGTATTCACTTATGACTGACCGCTGAACCTGCGTGAAGTGACAAGCACCGACCCTCTTTGTTTAAATAATTTCTTTTTATTTTTTATTTTTGAGCTCTCAAGTTCTCTCTCTCTCTCTCTCTCTCTCTCTATATATATATATACACACACACGCATACACGCACAAAGAGGAAATCTTAGCGTAAAGTGCGAATTTTCAGTGGCTGTCTATCTGTGACTGTGAGTGCTTCTTATCCCTTTTCTCAAATCTCAATGGCGGCGGCGAACAACTTGTTTTTGTTTGTTTTGCTTGTAATTATTAAGAAAGAAAAAAAATGTTTGTTTTGAAAATTTGTGTTGTGTTTGACTGAAAGAGTAACTTTGGTGAATACCCATTTGATGAAACCCTCTAAAGAGACTGTATCTTGATGTGATTTTCGAGTACATGTTGATTTCGTTTGTGGGTTTTGTTTGGTTTACTGTGAGTCTGTGACTGCTCTTTTTAGTATTCATTATTGTTGTTGTTATTTTATTTGATTGTTAATGTTGTTCTGTTTGTTACTTCTGCTTTCCTAGAATTTTTTGGTTATCAGCTTTGTTAATAATGCTTTACCAACATTTTTATTTCATTTTTTAAGCTAAATAATTTATTATATTGCCCATGTTTGTGAGTTCTATAAGGATTTTTACTAATTGGGTTAAATGTTGAGTACTTATTCATGAAATGTTGGGCTCTTCTTTGTGATTTTATTTATGATTGTTCTACTTGGGTTAGATGACAAGTAAGTTATTCAAGAAATGTTGGGTTCTTCTTTGAAATTTTGTTTATGCTTGTTCTTGATGGTCCATGATGTTTTCAACTACTAATTGAAGTACCTTTGCCAGAATTATAAATATTGTGAATCTGCTGATTATCAGTTTAGTTAATCTGTTTTGGGAAATTACTCCTTGTGTATCAGTTAGGGGCTGTTTGGTATGGGATTTTGATCAACAATTTTCAGTTTTTAAACAACATTACACTTATTTTCATACACTTTTTCACCTATACGTATTTCAAAAAAATACAAAGAACGTTAACTAACGGGCTCTTGTGGGCTGTATTTTGATTAGATTTTGGGTTCGTAATAAATTCTTTTTTTAAGGGTCCTTATTGCACCATCTGCGAAGATCTAAGAAATGTTCGCTAGTTAACTTAGAAATCTAGCAGTCTCCACTTGTTCTTGTAGTTTTTTGGGTGTGATTTATCACTTGTTTGAAGGAAAATATTCTCTGTATTTGCCATCCATTTATTTATTGTCATTGTTGCAGTTCAGTTCTTTGTGTGATTTCTTCTGAAGTGAAATTTGTTTTCAGAGCCTAAAAATTTAATTTAAACAAATCGTGGTTTATTGAGGATGGTTATACAATTGCATTCTTATGTTTATTAAGGTATTGTAAAGGTTGAACATGGCTAAGAACGGTGGAGAAGCGAGTGGGAGAACATCGTCGGGGTTCCCACAGGTGGTTCTCAATGAGAGGATCCTTAATTCAATGTCCCGAAGATCTATAGCTGCTCATCCTTGGCATGACTTGGAGATTGGTAAAACTCTGTTCAGCTTTTAGTCTACTTTGTATGAATGTTTATGTGACTTGTGCTTAATTCTCAATAATTTTGCCTATGCAGGACCAGGTGCTCCATCAGTTTTCAACTGTGTAAGTTTTGTTTTCTTAAATCTTTCTTGTTACGAATTTCTAAAAGAATCTTTAGCGAGTATTATGGGCCTATGGGCAATCTGCTAGATGTATGTATGGTATGGTATATCTTGCTGATATCTCTTAATTCCATCAAACTTCCATATCAGCATCTGCATTAAGGAGAAGTGACTGAGAGTTTGTTTGTGTATTAGTGTGGTGGATAAGAATGTAAACCAAGTAGAATTGTGTTGTTTTGCCAATGGGGAGGACCCTGCTATTTAACAAGATGTGTGAAACAGAAAGCTATAATGACCATTCTGGAATTATATCTTGCAATGATTTCTTCCCCTTGTTTATTAATTTATTTATTTTTTATTTTTTTGTTTGATAAGTAATAAATTTTATTAGAAAAACTGAATGCAAGTACACTGCGAGTATACTAGCTGAACATCACTACAATACTCTAAAACTACACAAATCCATAAGCTCAACTAAATTTGAGAAGGAAAACATCTCTGAAGCTGTCATCCACTTGAGCGCAGCGTCTTCATAAAAATCTCTTTTAGCTCTACCATAGTCCTTCCACACCCATCAAAGCATCTTGCATTTCTTTAAATAGGATCTTTTTTCTCTTATAATTAATCCTGGTGTAATATATGTTTTCTCAGTGTCTAAAGAAATATATGTTGTGTATCAAAAATATTTCTGGTTTTCAAATCCCAATATGAATTTATGTGGCAGGTTGTTGAAATTGGAAAAGGCAGCAAGGTTAAGTACGAGCTTGACAAGACAAGTGGCCTTATAAAAGTATGAGTTTTCTTCCGCATCTAACTTTAATTCAACCTTCCAATTCTTAATCCAATACGTTCCTGTCCAGATGCATTGTTTCTAGTAGTAAGCTTGTTTTTAATTTTTATTTAGGTTAAACTCAATTTACTTGTATGTTCCGCTACTAGTCATTGTCGTACCATTTGCTTTGGAGGGCATCCATTTCATCATGGAATGTTCCCACCTTCAACTGCCCTAAAAGCTATATAAGTCTTATTGTCATGAAGTTTTTCAACCAGATGCTAATTGTCTACCGTTTGATAATCTCAACTCTGTTAAGCAACGGAGGTGAATATTTTCTTTTTTATACATACATCTTTGAAAGGGTTGTGAAGTCCTATAATTCATGCATGTAAGTAAGATTACAGTGAAATTAATTTTATCATAATCCACAATCCCTCTTTTCCTACACTTAAGATCCTGTTATTTTATGTGAGGAGGATCGTATAAATGGTCTTGCTTATATAGACCTTTATATTGCCATCATAGTGTTTCTAGAGTATTGGCATGTTATGTTAATTTTATGTATTTGCTACATTAAGAAACTAACTCAAGCATATGAATTTTTAAAATAGGTTGATCGTGTTCTCTACTCATCTGTTGTTTATCCACACAACTATGGTTTCATCCCACGAACAATTTGTGAAGACAGTGATCCCATGGATGTCCTGGTACTGATGCAGGTAGCTACTTAGACACATTAACCTTTTACACAGTGAAAACAGTATCAATTATTTTAATTTCTGAACTTAAACATTCTAGTCTTGGACTTTCTTGCATAGGAGCCTGTGCTACCTTGTACTTTCCTTCGTGCTCGTGCTATTGGATTAATGCCTATGATTGACCAGGTAAACGGTTTATCTGTTGCTGCCTATATTGTGGTTCTGACATTTATTTCTTATTTGAATAACATAATATCACAGATTTAAGGGGCTGTTAGGGAAATATAAAATTAGCTTCCCAAGGATATTACTGGACAAAATTTCTCCTTTTTTTGTGTGTTATATACTTATATTAAGTGACTTCCTGCATTAAGGATAATACTGAACAACATTTTTTCCTTTTTGTGTCGTATTATGTGCCTCCCTGCATTATCTTGTAGGAAAATTATTATTTCACACTAACAGTATACACACCCTGTACACAGCATGTGTAAAATGTGGACACCAGCTGTCCACATTTTCCAAGAATGTCCATATTTTACACATGGTGTGTACGGGGTGAGTATACTGTTGGTATGAACTATGAAGTAATAACTATCCCATCACATATATCCTACAAGTTGCTTGGGTTATCTGATTTTTGGGTTTAAGTTGGGGTCCAAGTTGATTGTCCTACCTTGGACCTTTTCATGAAAGGGAGAATGAATTCCCTGGTATTGATCTAGCATCAGTATCTGTTACTTTCAGCCTTTCAACGTCCTGGTATATATTTTATCTCAAGAAAAAAAAAAAAAAAAAAATCCTGCTCTATATTTGATGCCAATCTTCAAGAGAGGTCGGTGATATTTAATATGGCACAGCTGCAGTGGTTAGTGATGTAATAGCCAAGGGAGTTTCTGTTGCTTTCCCTATGATATTATCAGCTAGCTTCTAAAATTTTTAAATTATCCAATGTTTTCTAATCTCTTTATGGGCATCAGGTTTAGGACAAATTTGCAAGAGGAATTACCAGTTGTAAAAATATTGATGCAGGGTGAAAAGGATGACAAAATAATAGCAGTATGTGCTGATGATCCTGAGTTCCGCCATTACAAGGACATCAAGGAGCTTCCTCCACATCGGCTTGCTGAAATCCGCCGTTTTTTTGAGGACTGTATCCTCTCACTCATTTACTATGTATACTTGCTCTTAGACTTTGTTTCTCTTCTTTTCTTTTCTTTTATTGAGAAGGGGAGGGGGGGGGGGGGGGGGGCCTTGGTCACCCCCCCCCCCCTACCCCCTCTCTTTTTCCAAAAATACCTCTAAAAATTCACAATTAGTTGATAGAAACACAAATCCCAATAATTAGTTAATTGCAACTAAAATCACTTTTAAAACTAAAAAACTAATTAAAGATAGACCCAGAGGCCAAATTACACTACATTACGACACCAACAAATGACCACAATTAACAGATTAACCCCCATCCCCAAAAAAAATCAAAATTTTAAGTATGAAATATTGTAAATGCCTTATGAATTATATGCATATATATAAAATATACTAACATTGGGCAGCATTTAAGGCTCTTCTAATACAGGTATTATTTTGTTAATGGAATCCTTCTTCATGGAGATCCTTTGAGGTTAAAATCCTATTATAAAACGTTGCATCCACACCCCATTGCTCCTTTCCTTGGGAGGAGTTTGTGGAAACCTAAAGCTCCAACTAACATCAGTTTCTTACTTTGGACAGCAGTTTTGGGGAAATTTCTAACTGTTGATAACCTCAGGAAGTGTTGGATAATTATTATAGACTGGTGCTGCATGTGTAAGAGATACGGGGATACTACTAATCATCTACTTCTCCATTGCCCTGCTGCTTGAAAGCTTTGGAGCATAGTTTTTTCTCTCTTCAGGGTTCATTGGGTTATGCCAAAGGGTGTTATGGCAAGGCAAGTTGGGTAGATGTCATAGTGTGGTGATATGGAGAGTGATCCCTTGAATTAGCAGAACTGGACCAGAAACAATGAGCACCACTTAGTAATGGAATTGGCATGATGAAGGAGCTCATTAGAATGATTGAATCATTCAATTTGAAGAAACTAATTCTAAATTGTACATATTGAATATATTGTAGGAGTTTCTTGATATAATATAACTGGAAGTAATGGACCTTAAAATACACACACAGACACATTGCTTTTCATAAAAATTTAGGCAAACTATTTTAGTCCCTGACAAATAGCTGAAGTTCTAATTTAGTCTCTAAAATTTAAAAGAGTATGAAATTTAAAATAGCTGAAGTCCATAAATAATTTAAAAATTGGAACTCTCTTTCTGACAATCTAACTAACAGAAACTGATGATATGTCATATGAAATTCTTAGGTGGCAGTTGATTGCTAATGGAATTGCACTTAAATATCTGCACTTACCTTACCTAAGAATGCAATGATGTGTCTTATTAGAAATAATCCCAAAAACACACACACAACAACAACCCCCCCCCCCCCCCCCCCCCCCAAAAAAAAAAAAAGGGGAACCTTATCAATCTCTAGTTTCTCCTTTTTCTTTAACCCAACAGCCATTTCTGCCAAGACATTTCCAACCAAAGTAGCACTAACCTTATGGTGACTTTTCACATCATTTGAGGACTTGATTGCAACTTTCTAACTTCAAGAACTAAATTAGACATTCATGTATATGCATGGACCAAAATATGTATATTCCCTAAAAGTTTACAAATAAAAAGCCACAACACATCATATATTTCAGTCTACATTTCATCTCACTGGGGTCTATGAGACTCCCTGATCCCAAGGATAAGAACACAAACTCCAACCAAAAGGTTAAAGTAATTTGTTTTAGATGTTCAACATTAGCAAAGTTTCATCTCATTACAGCCATAACAAGAGACCAACTTACCCATGACATACAATGCTTAAGTTCAGCATTCACTCCTTGTCCGATAATACATATTATCCTTATAGCAAGAATGTTAAACATTTGAGAACATGATGCAAAATCTTGAATGAAGCAACTAGATAAACTATTAAAAAATTGAACTCACAGCAGATTTTGAAGCATCATGACACGCCAGCGCAACGTCTAGCAACAAGAGGCAAATATGAAGAGCTATCGTCTGCGTATAATATATAGAAAAGGATTTAACACAGGATTACAACAGCAAAAAGAAAACCATAGGTAATAATTATCATACCTCATCTATTGGTTCAATATTTTGATACAAAGGCCCCAAAACTGATAATGCCTTTGCATATTCGTGAAGATGGAACCAGATAACCGCCTAGATAAGACCAATTTTAAGACAAGCAAGTCAATTCAAGCAAAAAACGAGACAGATGAATTGCCCTTCAGCAGTCTCCAACATATTCACTTATAAACATAACAAAAACATACAATGTTTAGGATTGCCACAGAAGTGTCAAATTCATCCGTATAAACGATACTGGCAGCACTACTTCCTTTAGACCCAGAAATAACTTTGTTCCCAAGATTGCTAACAGCCTCCACCTGCTCTCCAGATGCACAAGCAAGCACTTCACTTCTCTTCTGAACCAATAACAACAAAAAGAAACAATGAATGACCAAAAATAAACAAAGATAAAACCATCGACTAGCAATCTTAAAAATTGAGAATATTAAGTTACAGAACCATAAATATTACAGTGACATGTTTTTTGATAAGTTATCTCGATAGCTCCAATTTTCATAGGAGAATGTTCTTTCCTCCAGCTTGTTATCCCACAATACGTGAGGACAAGAAAAACAAGTAATAATATGATCTTAGTAACTTTCACAGTCTAGACAACTTGGGGCCAGCAGCAGAATATCTTTCAGCCAATAAATAAAATCATGAATAATGGCTTATTTATTGGCCATCCATAGATAGATAACATGACTGAAAAAGAGGATGAAATTAATCACGGTTCGAAAGTTGCAAACAGCCCATTTGTATTGCCATGCTTGATGTAACAATGTAATAGCCATGTCATAACTAACAAACACAAAACTACTAGGCTAAAGAACATAACTGTTCAATATATAAGCCTGATCTGTATAAGGTACATTTGTTTTCCTCCTTGTTTTGACTTTTCCCACAACAGAAATTCAATGTCAATGGACAAAATGGAGAAAAGGATAAAAATGAGACACAATGATTATCAGAAGGGAAGAACATATGTTTACATTAGCCTGAATGTCTCTACCTGACATGCTTTATATTTGTACCTTCATTACTGTTTAGTTTTTCCTTTGTTGTCTCTTAGCACACTGCATGTGTGCCCTGCTTTTATCTTTTCGTCCTTTTTCAATTTCAATGAAGTTTAATCCTCATCAAAAAAAGGAATCAATGCCATCATATTATATATCAATCATCAAATACCGCGCAAAATAGACCTAGCAGACTTTTTTTTGATAGGTAAGAAAAAGTATATTCAAGAAAAATGCTAGAAGCAAAATAAAAGTAAAAAAAAAGTACAAAAAACATGGAAAAGAAAAAACATAAAAAAAACATAAATTACAAGGAAAGAGAGACAAGGAAAAGAGGAAGAGAGTCACTATATGTGAGTCCCCAAACCCTAGCCCAATCAAAAAGGGAACCAGAAAAGAGAGCAAGCATTTGGTCCTCAAATCTATCCAAATCCTCGAACGTCCACCAATTGCGTTCCCTCCAAATACACCACATCAAACACAACGGAACTAAGTTCCAAATGTAAGAAGAATGCTTCCCTAGCCAATTCCACCAACTAAAAAGAAAATTTAACACTGTACATGAGGGAACCCATGAAATCCCAAAAATCCTAAAGACGAAGCACCACAGCCAATAAGTCTTTCCACAATGTAACAACAAATGATCCACTATCTCACCACAGCAATGATACATAATGCACTAGTCAACAAAGTCAAAGCCCCGAAGTCGCAGGTTATCTCCCGTGAGGATTCTATTCCATGCAGCTATCCAAACAAAAAAAGAGACACATCAGGGTGCATTAACCTTCCAAATGCCTTTCCATGGAAAAACAGCAAAAGAAGAACCATGTAGCTTATGATAATATGAACGGATAGTAAAATCCTCGTTTTTTGTCAACTTCCATTTCAAACGATCACCATCAGTCCCTAAAGGTAAATTGGATGCCAAGAGTCGTAGGAACTCATCCACCACTTCTACCTCCCAATCATTAGGACCCCGATTGAAACGAACATCCCAAGTTCTCCTAGCAGACTTGGAAGTAACACTTTTAAACAACTTGCAAAAAGAGAGTATATTCAGATAGGGAACTCCAAATTATGAAATCTTCTAATCTAACCCAGCAAAAAGAATAATATATTTGAAGCAGCACTGCTAAACTTTAAGGATTAAATAAAAAATGAAATAAATTAGGTCTATTCTTTTCTTTCCAAATGGTCCATATTAAGAACATTGGTAATTTAATATGTTGGTACTAACTTCCAAAAATCTCACCAAAAGCCTGTTTGCCAAGATTCCCTTTCCAGTTGGCCAAGAGATCAACTACTGAATTCGGTATTGCCCAACTAATCTCTAAGAGACAGAAGATCAGTGTCCATATCTCACATGCTATTGAACAATGCATATAATTAAATGGTCCACAGATTCACCCGTTAGGCGTTACACACAACACCAGTCCACAAATACTATTTCACAACTTCTCAAGTTATCCACTGTCAAAAAATTTCCCAAGAGCAATAGTCCAAAGTGAAGAATGCTACCTGTAATGAAGCTCAAACTTTCCAGATGTTTTTCCAAGGGAAACCTATTTACCCTCTAAATGCAACATCTAATAATAGTATTCCATAGCTTAGTAGAATGCAACATCCATTTCCTTCCTGCCTAACCTTAGTAGAATAAAGATCATCCAAAAAGTATTCCATAGCTTTCATTTCCCAATCCTGAACTGGCCTAAAAAATAAAGGGTTCCAATGGATAGCTCCATTTGAGCAATCCATGGAGTATGCAACTCAAGCATCTCTATTCCTTGCAACAATTAAGAGCTCAAGAAATTTTTCCTTCAAAGTTAAATCTCCATTCCATTTATCATGCCAAAAGAAAATTCTTGGTGTCATCTTCCACTTCAAATCTTACAAATTTAATAAAGCTGTCCCAACCACATCTATAATGTTTCATAAGCTCACTCCATAAACCTCCCTTGTGTCATTTGAACGCCAATCACCCTAGGAAGTACCATATTTGATATCAATTACCTTGCTACATAGTGCATCCCTCTCCTTCACATAACTCAACAACCATTTGCCAAAATAGAGGGCTTTGTTCAAAAGTCAGTTTTCAACACTTCGTGTTTAAACACCATAGCAACACTAGGTCTCCCATTAAAATGGCAACTACTCCACCATTGTCTTACCTTGGCTACAAACTACTCTATTTTGAGCCACATGTTCTCAAACTTGGCCTTTTCCTCTATTAATGCCAAGGAAGTACCAAACTTGATATCAAATTATTGCTACATAGTGCATCCATCTCCTTCACATAACTCCACAATCATTTACTAAAATAGAGGTCTTTGTTCTAAATCCAAAAGTCAGTTTTCAACAGTTTGTGTTAAAACTAGGTGTCCCACTAAAATGGTAACTACTCTACCATTGTCTTTCCTTTAACATGAAGCCCTTTATTTTGAGCCACATGTTATCAAACTTAAACATGCCCTTTCCACTATTAATGCCATTAGCATCAACCAGGATTTGGAAGTGGTCTGATAATGTTTGAGGAAGTAATCTCTGATTTGAATTACTTAAGTATTCGTCCTATTCTAGAGAAATAAGAAACATGGATGTGGATTCATAGTTGTTGGACTAGGTAAAAGCACCTCCTTCCAAAGGTAAATTTATCAAACCATGTTCAGTAATGTCAAAAAATTGGTGAATCAATATTATTTGGATATCGTGTCATAAGGGTAAAAAGAAGAAATCCTTTTTTATTGAATGCCTTGACATTTGAGAAATCCCACATCCTTGTGCAGGCCCTATCTGCTCCTGCTCGTTTGCTAGGGAAACAATCAGTGTTGTAATCTCCTGCTGTGCACCATGGGAAGAACCCACCAGCTGTTAACAGGTCCTCCTATAAATCACGTCTTTCCCCATCTACAATGGGACCATAGACACCAGAAAAAGACCACACAAAAACCATCAGAAACATAGTTGAATTTGCAGGTAACTGTGTGATCACCCATCTTTTAGTTTGTCTACTACCCTTTTGTCCCATAATACCAAGATGCCTATTACAGCCCCCAATGTACTTAAGACCTATCAAAGCTGGTTCCCCATAAGCTTCTCACAGTCTCCCTACTTATTATTCCCATCCAGGTTGCTAGAAGGCATACTATATCTGTTCTCCAATCTCTTAGTAGATTTCTAGTTCTCTGTTATTCATCCCCATCATTAATATCATGGACATTTTAGTATTTTACAAGATATTCACATACTAGGATATTCACTCGCTGCTCCTTTTTTTCTAGTAATTTATTAAAGACAAAAAATTCTATAGGTCCCTTATACCTTTGCCAATTCATTTTAGACTTGTTTCCTTATCTCGTTGTTGAAGTGCTCTTCATGTTCTCAAATCATGACTTCCTCTTACCTCAAAAGAAGTTCCCAAGAATTTACTAAATCTATTAATACATTTCTTACCCAGTCTGAAACTTCGGTGCTTGAAACGTCATACTTTTTTTTTTTTTTTGGATAGGTAAACAGAAAACTTTCATTAAAGGGGGAAAAAAATAAATGAGAAGTACAAGATGTTCATGGTGATGAGCAACAACACAACAGCAACATAACAGCAACACAGCACAACTCTACACAACACACCACAACACACCACAACACAACAACAAGAGAGAAGTCAGGAAACTAAGCTAAGAGAAGGCATAAACTCCAAGAGAGAAGAAAACTCAGTAAAACCCCAGCAACGAGACCACTCCATTAGACTGCGTTGGCATAAAATCTTTAACTCCTCCAACGTTTTCTCTTTATCTTCAAAAGATCGACGATTTCGCTCCAACCACACAATCCACATTAAGCACCCTGGAACCAAGTTCCAAATTTCCGAATTATGCTTCCCAAGTCACTGATGCCAACTAGATAACAAACCCGCCACCGAACCCAGCATAACCCAATGAATAGCAAAAGTCTGAATCATGAAAGCCCATAGGGAGTGAGTAACAGGACAATGAAGAAGAAGGTGGTCTATCGACTCCCCATCACAGCAACACATACAAACATCATACATCACCACTGTGTTGCCTTGTAACGCAGCTGAGGGACTTACATCAAAGGATCTTTTGAAGAGTACCATCTCCAATACTGAAATTTCTAAGACTATCTCACCCCTACCCAAGGACCAAAACTCTAGCACTTCTTTACCCATTTAAGTCATCACCATTTCCATCCCCATCCTCAACCTCAATGACTCAATTAGGCTATCGTCAAACCATTGTTTATATAATTCAATAGTTACAACCATGGTTTTTAAAATTGGTACAGGCAAGGAACCATTTTTAGTCCCGGTTCCCGGTTTAGGCTCGTTCTGACCAGTTTTAGGGGTTTTATCGAACTAGTTTGCTGCTTGGTTCCTAGTTGAACCAGCTAGTCCAATCCGGTTTTTAAAACCATGGTTACAACTTACAACAGGGGAGAAGAGATTTCAACCCTAGATGTCTCCATTGGAAATATCATGAGATGCCAACCAACTGACCTACAAGGCTCTTGGCGGGTTGTCGTCAACCCGCCAATCCTCTTGCATGGACGATATCATCTAGAGATTTGTTTCCATTGTTGCTACTTGATTAGGAAAAGAAACACCACCATCCTCATTGCTGTCGAAGCCCAAGAAAGAGATTGCATGCTCGATACTCACCATCAATTCCTGTCTAGAAATAACCACTGGCCTAGCCTCCGATTGGATTCCCATGGGACACCCCAACATTATCTCATTTATGGTCCATTTGGTTGAGTGGAAAATGGGAGTCCTCCATTGTTTGGTGTGATGGAAATAAGGAAGGATGGAAAAGGGGGTGGGTGGAATTTTCCACCCAAGCCCAACCAAAACCATCCTCCCAAACTGGGGATGAAAATATGGAGAGAATATGTTTTGTACAGAGAATTTACTATTTTATCCCTTACAATTACAATCTTTTCTATCATTTTTTTATGTAATAAGGTTATAATAGAAAATTTATTCAAAGAAAATTTTTCATCCTCTTTACCAAACACATATGCGGGAAATTAAAACATTTTCTATCCATCCACATTTTTGTCCTTCCTACATTTTTGCTCTCTCACTTTTCCATTCTTCCAACCAAACAGAGCCTTAGTCTTGGGTCTTTCATACTTCCCACCTACAATTGAAAATTTTGATGGTTCAGCTATGTAGATTCATTAAATTTACACAGAATTTCAAATGTTAAGGACTCAAGGACCCAATCTGCATCCATGCCATTGCACCAATTCAATTTGGGCTTTTAAACGCTTGCACACTTCAAAACTATTTTAGCCCAATCTTGGTTCCTTGGCTCCCGTCCAGAGATCTATTTTTTAAATCCCCACCTATGGTTTCTATCTTGATGGTCTCATGGCCCAAAACCAAATGTGTTTTAAAGCCAATCAATTTGTTTCTTTCTTTTTTTGGCCCTGTTCCTCACAACAAACTCTCCACTTAGCTCCTTCACGCAAAATAATTACTAAGTTTAAATTTATGTTTGGTTCAAATATCCGCATATCATGCCTACAAATTTTTCCTAGAACTTACACCTTTTTTTGGTGGTCTCATTTTACTTTAGTGTCGACCAATTTGAATGAATATTGTCACACCTCTGCTTGAACCACTGCCTCATAGGAAGCACGTGCCTCCTATTTCTCCATTTTACCAACACTAGCTTTGTATTCCCACTTCCAAACCTACACCCTTTAGATGGTTTTACGGATGTGTTCATTGTTAAGATTGTATTAAACGTGTACTTGTTCTTTGCGTTAGCATAATGAGACTTTTAACCATTTTCGTATCCAAGTCAAAGCCCTTCCAGCTGCTAACAAGGTTGCCTTCCAGAATAACCATTGTACTCTATTGTCCACCTCTAATATATTCTTTTAGAGCCATAAATTTGTCCAAACACATTAGAGCGTGGTTGGACCAAGAAAGCTTTGTCACCTTCTTTGGTTTACCATATGAAATCTTTGGTCTAGTCAATTGTAAAAAGGTCCACTGTTATTGCCAAGAAACACCTTACAACACCTCATCCCATGAAGATAGATTGTAGGAAATATTGCCATTTTTCAAATATCGTAAACATAAAATTACAACCCGTTCCTCCATTAAGATTTCAAATGATTCTGATTCAACACGAAAACATCTCAAACCACCCAAGTTGGAGAAAAGAGAGATTTAGAAATGCTAGAAGGCTTGAAATTAAAGTGGCTGAAGACACAAATAGGCGTGTGCGTCCAAGAGACTACCATCCCCCCAAACTCTAGGTCCCTCAATTTGGCCATAAAACATAAACAATGAGGCACTAATGGGGCGTTAGTGTTACCTTCAAAAATGGAAAGCTTGTACACAACGCTTCAATTGGATAATGCTAAATCTCATATGTTAAACTATTATGCATTTGATAATGAACCAATACAATATACTTGTTTTGGGTTAAGGGAATCTAACTCGTCAACATTCTATATGGGAAACATAGAGGTTTGTGAAATCTTCATGGATGGGGCACAACCCATGACATATGCTCCTTGTAAAGCCAAATCTGGTTTGCAATAATTTATGGTTCCTCCCAGGAGGTAGAAGCGATGGTTGTTGTAAACAAGATAACTTTATGCTCTTAAAGAAAATAATATATCTAGTCAATCATGTTAAACACTCTAAACAGAAGTTTCCAACCTCTGCCATAGGCATAATGAAACTGCCAGTTCTTTTTGTGGATAATCTAATCCTTTTAACTTAAGTTTCTCAATATCTAATTTTTCCCTGCCTCATGAAAGTACATACAAAATCTCAATTTCCTTGTTAGTTTGATATTGCCATCTATTATAAAAAGAAAATATCACATGATATAAGGGAATCTAGAGTGAAAAGAAGTTAACATCACAGTATAATATATTAATTTTCTGTAAAGGACTTAATTGGTAAGGTATTGCACAATGTGCCTGATGCTCATGCCTTTGTTCAAGAGCATACTAAATGACCATATACTAGCATAAAACTGACATCCGTATATATAACAAGGAGAAAAGGTAAAAGGATATGTACCTTGACATTATTAAGTACTTCAAGCAAATTCCTTGGATCTGAACAGCCATCACGAAAGTACTCGGCGATTGCAATATTATGAATAACCTATAAAAAAAATATCCATAAGATTTGTAAGCATAAATCCTACAGCTAAAAAACTTATCAAGAATATATAAATAAATCCTACAGCTAAGAAAGATGTAAGCAATCCCATAATCCATGGAAGTCAAAATGTAGCATAATAATTGTTATGTCTGTGTCCACTAATATGATTACAGGCTAGGTTGCACCAACACGGCATTTTTGCCAAAGTACTGGTGTCCGACACGGTACCAGTACGACTCACCGGATTCCGGTGTTCGAGCAGTGTTGTTTTTTTTTTTTTTTTTTTTTTTTTGCTTCTCAGACACGGCGCCAACGCGGCAGACACGCCAGCAGTGGAAAAAAAACAAACAAAAACAAAAAAAAAAAAACAAAAACAAAATTCAAGATTTTGACAGATGGACAAATCCTTAACATTAATTTTGTGATATAGCCTTGAGTGAGAAGTGAGAAATCTCAAATCAGAAACCCACACAGCCCAACCGTTGATTTCCCTCTGCCCGCTGCCCTCTGTCCCTCGCCGGTGCAACATCGGGCCGATCAGCGAGTCAGCGAGCTCTCTCTGTCCCTCTGTCCCTTCCGATCTCTCTCTCTCTCTCGGCGTAGACAGGTCCGAGCTTCTCTTCTCTCTCTCTGTTTTGCAATTTCTTTTCCTTTTTTTTCTTTCTTTTATCTGCTGACTGCTTTGGATCATATTTACAACACCCAAAGCTTTTTTTTTTTTTTTTTTTTAATCCCACTCACTGTGTTAATACTTTACTGTATATATATAAATTGTTTTTTTTTTTTTTTTTTTGTTTCTTTACTCAGCCTTGCCTTATAAATTATAATGTTTATTATGAATTTAGTGATTTTTGTTTTTGTGTGTCCTACTATAGTTTTATTTATTTATTAAAGTTAAATATTGTAGGTGATTTACTAAAGCTTGTTTTTGTGATTTTTGTTCTTGTGTGTCCTACTTATTTTCCTTTTATGTTTTTAGTTTGATGTTGAATGTAGCCTATTTAAACTTTTGGTTTGTACTCTAAACATTTTATGTGTATTATTGTACTACTTTTGGTGTTAGTTTACTTATTTGTAATTCTTACATAATTTAAATTCTAGACATAAACGTATTTTATGTCTAAAAATATTTAAAAATATGCCTAAATATAAAATTTAATTAATTATTTAATTGCCGTGTCATATCCTTATTTTTCAAAAATTGCCGTATCCCCGTGTCCGTGTCCGTGCAACATAGATTACAAGTGTGATCCACGATTTGACAGAAATGCTTACAAAAAATTTTAATCTAAATAACACACAAAACTTATAATTTCATATAAACAGAAAATTCAATCAAGAAGCTCGAATAAAATTAGTCCCAAGCCATACAAAAATCATATTAAAACTTTACGATACAAAAATCATATTAAAACTTTACGATTTTGTACGATAGTCTTGGTAACAAAAATTGACTTTCATAAGAAAAGACTACTTCATTCCACAATATAAATTAATTTAACAAGTAGAATTGTAAGAAAATCCTTCAATTTACTGAACTTGTTCATTGGGGAAGGGGGTGGACATACTCTACAACAGAATGCTTGACATTATTGAATATTACTAATAGAACCAAATCTGCTTCATATTGAATATTCTCTAATTATTTACCAAACAGACATTCCTCTGTAATAAATAAAAAAACCTAATCTGTTTTTTAATCCTAGAAAACAACAAATAGCCAAATAATAACCATAGTGGAGTCCGAGCTTTTTGCTTTCAAGGACAAATCAGCTAATAACCATAGTGGAGATTTTTGCTTTCAAGGAAAAATCATCTATTCCTCCACAAAAAGGACCCAACTTAATATTTGGAATGGATAATACCATTAGTGGAAGCTTTTTTTTTTATAAGTAATAAGATTTATTGACATCAAAAAAAGGGACACCCTAGTACACAGGAAGTGTACAGGGGTCAAACAAATCAAGTACAAAAATTACATAAATCAAGAAATTCAAGAAAGGAAGAGAATGATTGGTTTCTCAAAGCTGACAGCCAATCTACTAAGGTTCTAAAGAGCCTGGAATCTCAATTGGCACTTCTTGGTATTTCCAACGGAAACATCCAGGGTTCAAATCCCCCCCCCCCTCCCCAACTATCTAATTATCAAAAAAACAAACCACAAAGATTATGCCTTCCTAATGCCTACAGTAGCAGGCTAATTGTATTAGAAACCTAGACCAACTAAATGTTCATTTACTCAAAATGCTACCACAGTATGTATAGAAAGACAGTCTAAAATTGTTGTAATTGTACTGGTGTCTGTCTAGTACTTTACGGGCTCATCATTACATTCAACCCCTCTTAGTGATGCCAAGGGATCCCTAAACAGTATAAATCATTTGGGATGGTTTGTCAATAAAATGCATATAAGAACTCCTCAAATGAAATTAGGGTTAGAGGGTGTGCCAGACAGCCATATGTCATTCTACATAAAAAGCTAGGAGGTCGATAATAATGCTTTTAATTACCCTACTCTTTTCTAGATAACGGTCCCTCCCTTTTGCCAACATAGACAAATAGACAAACCCAATAAATCCTTATGACATTTGCCGCAAATGATCCTCCTCGTTAATGCTTTCTCCATAGATCCTTATGAATGGGTTTGATAGTAATTTTGTTCATTCCCACCCAAGTTTTCAGTTAACACGTACTAGCACTCCACTCGATACGTTTAAAATTACACCAAATATATGACCATCACCAACAGAACCTAAACCCGACCATAAAACCAAAAACACATACAAATCTCAGTTTTCAAGCAAAACACAAACTAAAAAACGCTTCTAACAGCCTGAATTTCTCGTCGTTTATCAAATTTCCAGGACTAATTACCAACACCACTTCAATTACGAATCTCTGCCATTTTCACTCACTCAAGACATCCACATAAGGCTGGAACTTCACATCCAAAACCAAATCAACCTACATGCATTTCTCACAAAAACAAACACTAATATTCAATTATGCGATCCATATCAAAATGACAACGCCAAGCAAAACCTAGCTCAAAAAGAAAAAAGAAAAAAAAAAACCGGAAATGAAGATTTGAATTAAAGCGAAAGCGATTGCGAAAGAGACAAGGTTTACTTTGGGATCGTCTTGTTTCTTGTGCAAGAGCTGGTTAAGGACTTCGACGCACTCGGCGAACTTGGAGGACTGGAAGTGCAAGGCAGCGTCCTTTGCAAGAGCCGCCGCGGCTGACAAAACTGCGTCGTCTTCGGTGGTGCCGGAAGAACCGTCGCGATTCGGAGAAACGGTAACGGCAGCGGCGGCAGCAGAGGCGGCCGCAGCAGCAGCAGTAGCAGTAACAGAAGAAGCGACCGTCGATGGCGATAACGAATCTCGAGCGTCCATTTCCCCCTCCAACCCCCACGGATCGACCAATCTAACGGCTAAGATTGCAAGAAGTACCTTATCCGAAATGAACTGAACTTCGAATGTAATGGGAAATCTGGCCGCAAAACCCTAAATTTTCTTGAAATTGCGTGCGAAATCGGAGTGGCGATTGCAAGTTTCTTTAAAACCCCCTGAGGTTTGGAAAATTTTGCAGAGGAGGACACTTTTTTGCTTAGATGTGTCCGATTTACAAAGAGAGAGAGAGAGAAAAAGAGTGAAAGAAACTGAAAGCCTGTGAGTCCAAAATGAGAGAGAAAGAAGAGAGAAATAGCTTTTTTAAGTTTGGGGCTTTTCTGGTTGATGTGTTTTTTTTTTTTTTTTTTTTTTTTTTTTATAACTTAAGTAAGCTATGATAGGGTGGTGGTGTGGAGTATGAGCAACCGTTTTGGATTTTAGGCCATAGAGATATGTGTAAGAAGCTGATTGTTGTGTATGAATTTTTTTTTTTTTTTTTTTTTAATAATGATTTTGGTTGTTTTATGGTATTTGCCTACTTTGGAGTTTGGGTTGAGGACATTTATGGGGATAATTCAAACTTTAAAGTTAAATAAATAAATTTTGCTTTATTGGTCCACTGTGTATGGGATGCGATTAGTAATGATTTTTGGTTGGGAATGATCTCTGTGTCTCTACTTTTGGTATTGACATGAGAGTCAAAATGCTTGGGTTTTGCTTATTTCGAGTATAAATAGTGTTTAACAAATTATATATGGATGTTGGTAAATTTTATGTGACAAAAAATTAAAAGTTAGTTTATTTAAAGAAGTTTAAAAAATATATTATTTGCACAAAAAAAAAAATCAAAACCAAAAAGCAAAAAACAAAACTTGTTTTAAGCAAATTCCAAACATAAAAGTTTTTGCAAATTTTGTCGGTTTGTTTCGACATAAAAATCCCCCAGTCTAAAATAAATGATAAAGTTTGGCTATAACTAACTTGATAATAGCCTAAGACTATAGCTAACAATAAAATGATAATATGTGTCTCTACTATGTGCATTGCATATGACTTACTAAATTACACTTTAAGTGAATATATATAGTCGTCTTAGATATAAATATAATGTTGGTTACTTATCACGTACTATTGGTCTTTGAAATTTCAAATGAGTGCTATTGGTCTTTGAAGTTTAAAAAATTGGTGTTGTTGGTTGATGATGCTGAAAATATCACCAGTAAAAGAGAAGATCTAACAGAGAGCACTGGTGTGGTGTCGGCCAAATACCCTCCGAATGTCAAGTTAGAACTTTTTACAACTCTAGAGTACTAGAAAAAGGTTAATTAAGCATGCCTTGATTTGTGAGGATATTGAGACTTTTATAGTAGTAGAGGGTTGACCATCTCTTCCTTGGGCTAGAAGTCCTTTCCTTATAGGAATTCTTATGAGCGTATATTGTGGAATCATTTCCTTGTAGGAGACTACCATTGAGCGTGGGATACAAGTTATTTCCTTATATACTCATGCGTGGTAGCCAAGCCAAGGTTACGCCATAATCATCAGCTTCAGGATCGTCAATTTATCTTATTTCCTTCAGCCATATTGGCGTCAGCTTTTTGATGGTGTCAGCTAGTTTGGTGCGCTTCGTGGACTCCCTTAAACAACCCTATCAAATCTCTGTCCGTCAGCTTCGGGGTCTTCAGCTTTCCCCCCTAAATTATCCTGCTAGCTTAAGCTGTAGGCTTCATATTACAAGCAAAACCAACGGTTTAGATTTGGAGTGTCTTGTATGCTATAATTGTACTTATCATTGGTCGTTGTCATAATGTCTTAGTTTCCTTACCTATATGTCTAACGAAATAATGAAGCGCCATTTTTTAAGTGACATTACAACTTTATCATTGTTAAAAAATTACACAATCTGAGTTATCAAACACTTTTAATAGCTTAGACTTATCCCTTTATGCTCCTATTTTTACAATTTTGAGAATTATGGTATTTTGTTTCTTACAGTAACCAATTCGCTTATGGAATGCATAACTTGTTTGTTATTAATTTAAAAAAAAGACAAGTCTACAATTGATCAAGTCAATTGTCCTAGTTCGTTCTATGGTTTCTCAAGAACTATTAAGTTTGATCACTCTTCCTTCAATGGTTTAACATTTGTTAGTTTTCTTGCCTTTGTCTTTAACAGAATAATGATGTGTCATTTTTTAAGTGATTTAACAACTTTCCATTATTAAAAAATTACACATAATGTTAGCAAAAAAAAATTACACATAAGTGCAAGTCACAATTTGAGTTGTCAAACAAAGAGTTTATGTGTTTAATGATTAAACAAAATTTCTCGTGCACTGGGAATCGAAACGCAAGTTGAAAATCTTTTAAACAACCTGCTTCAAATGAAAATTTGAACCCAAAGCCATTTAACTTCTAATCTGTCTATAACATCTCCTTGTTTTCTTTACCTTTATCTTTGCAAGATCATCATCACTTGCCACAATCCAATTGGATATTCGCACAAGCAAATTGGTTATTGTAAAAAAAAAAAAAAAAAAAAAAACATAATTCTCAAAATTGTAAAAATAGGAGCATAAAGGAATAAGTCTAAGCTATTAAAAGTGTTTTGATAACTCAAATTGGGACTTGATTGTGTAATTTTTTTAATAATGATAAAGTTGCCATGTCACTTATAAAATGGCACATCATTATTCTGTTAGACACATTGGCAAAGAAACTAACGGATGTTAAACCATAGAATGAAGACTAATTAAAGTCGATAGGTCTTGAGAAACCATAGAACGAACTAAGACAACTGACTTGATAAGTTGTATACTTTTCTTTCTTTTAATTTTTTTTTTTTTTTTTTTGAGAAACCTTCTTTCTTTAAATTAATAACAAAAAAGTTATGCATTTCATGTGGAATGTAATTACAGGTAATGTTAGTTTTAGCTCTAGATATCTTATAAAAAAGCACATATTATTATGTAATAAAATATTCAATTTAGCATAGACATGTGAAAACATGAAATTGATATTAATTAAAATATAATAATTTAGCTCAACAATATCAAAATAAATGGGTAGAGAATCTAAACTCTAAACTCTAAACTCCATGCATAATGTTCTTCTTTAAAAAAAATCCATACATAATGTAAAAGTTACTAAAATAGCAAATATATATTAACTAGCTCTCTCTTTAGCTAAATACATCAAAAACAACAACAACAACAACAAAATTGTACCCCTAACCAAAAATATCCTACCCTCTTTACACTATCACTTTTTTTTTTTTTTGGTCACAATGAACAAAGGGTGATCACTGAATATCATCTAAATCTGGAAGTAGAAACTTATCACAAAAATCAACATTGATTTCACTTCATACACTATTAATTTTTTTTTTAATATACTAATAAATTTATTTATTTATTTTTTGTAGTGAGCTAGAAAATACTCTCGTGTATCATTTATTTCAGTTTTTAATTGTTAATAATAATGGGCCTTCGAGTTGGACCCAACTATAAGCAGCGGATCAATCACTTGGATCAACCACTTGAAAAGTATTTTTTTTTTTTTGGTCACAATGAACAAAGGGTGATCACTGAATATCATCTAAATCTGGAAGTAGAAACTTATCACAAAAATCAACATTGATTTCACTTCATACACTATTAATTTTTTTTTTAATATACTAATAAATTTATTTATTTATTTTTTGTAGTGAGCTAGAAAATACTCTCGTGTATCATTTATTTCAGTTTTTAATTGTTAATAATAATGGGCCTTCGAGTTGGACCCAACTATAAGCAGCGGATCAATCACTTGGATCAACCACTTGAAAAGTCAAAACGAGAAAAGGCCCATAAGCTTAACATAATGAAAATACGAGTGATCCAAGCCCAAAAGTTTTTTGAATTTCAAAAAAATTGTTACCGTTGAGAAACTAGGCTATATTAAAAATCCCGTTGAGCCCAAAGCCTCTGTTTTACAGAGAGAGAGAGAGAGAGAGAGAGAGAGAGAGAGAGGTATCAGCAATGGAGGCGTTTGAGAACTAAAAGAGAAAGCCTCTATTAATCAATTTAATGCTTAATTCTAATTCCAATTCTGGGGTTTCGGCTTTTTTTAGTATAGGATTCTTCTTGGTTTCTTGTGATTGCTGTTCAATTCTCTTAGACGTTGAAAAGATTGTTTCCAATTTTGTCAGAAACAACACTGATCTCAATTCTCAAGAAATTCTCAAGAGGACATTTATGTTATAGTCGTTAAGGTTATTAGTATCATACATTGAAAAGTCTGTTGTTATCGGTTATGACTTATATTTCCCTCAAAGCACTCTGTCTTTTTATTCTATTCTTTATATGATCAAAGATTTTGGGGACTTTTTTTGACACAGAGTTTAATGTGGGTGTTTCTTTTTGCCCAAGGTCATGGAATCTTGCACAGGTAATTTCCTTTTATTAAGGTTAAGATCCTTAAAATCATTAACATAAGTTGAGTCAGTGATTACTAAAACAGTTTTGGTTTAAGGAAAATCTCATATGGTATTTCTTATCCTTTAGTTACTGCTAGAATTTCTCTTTCGTGGTTAATTAGTGATTCTAGTTTTTGCATCTTTTTAAAGTTTTTGATCTACATCCACAAATTTCAGGATTTGGAATTTGATTTTCATGAATGAAAAGTTTCTATGATATTTTGAGAAACTGCTATATTAATAATTGACAACATAGATTTTTACTTTGGAAAATTGAATATGTAAGGAAAGAAATTAAAGTCAGTCTTGTTCAGAACAGAGTGAAAGTATTGCATGTTAATAGGTAAAATGAGTGAATAGATTATTATCCCCAAGCTAAATTCGAACTCAGTAAATAATATTGCCAAGGATCTTGTCAAATTCCTAATATGTCTCTGTAATCATGATGATTCTGCTAAACAAAAAAAAAAAATAATAATCCTTTACACAAAAATATGCTAATTTGAAATATATATAAAACAAAATTATTAGAGACTTAAGTTCTTAAATCATACATTCTCAACAACAACAAAAAAGTTCTTAAATCATAGTAACTGTGAAGTAGGTAAATAGGCAAGAACTTGGAGCTGACTTTCTTTTCTTTTTCTTTTTTTAACTTTTTCCTTTTTAATTTGCATTACATTATGACAAATTCTGTTGGCATTAACCATTTTGAAGTTCAAAGATACTGACGAGTTTCAGAGGCAAGTTTGTTGAATGTAACGGTTGTTTTTCTTATTTAGTGAATTACTAACTACTACTAGCACTATTCTTTGAAAATTTTACTACTTATTGCAGGTTTCATAAGCTAAACCAGCTTGGTGAGTCAACCTTTACCAGAATTTTTTTGAACAATTAGGCTTTGCCTGAATTAACTATCAGGAAAGTTAGATTTAAAAATAATTAAGGAAGTGTACACCAATCAAATTTTTCTTATTTTAAATTTGTAACTTTCACTGGCAAAATATAATAATCTCTTTTACAGAGTTTTTGAAGAAATTATGTCAAGTATCTTTTTGATTGGAGTTTAATGTCACTTAGTTTTTTGAATTTAAATTCTTACATTCTTTGTCACTTTCAACAGTATCTATTATGACTTTCACACAACAGTATCTATGCCACTGATTAAAGATTTCTGATGCAGTTATTGCAGCAATTGTGGTTAAATCATTGTTAAAGGGTATCCTTTAATGAGGTGTATTGTGAACCTTGAAGGCACTTCACATTATTGACTGTATTGTCTTACAGTAATTTGAAAGTAGGCCTCATATTCTAGGTCACTTAATCAATTTCCTAATGCACTTTATTAGCATGTCTTCCTTAAGGTAAACTGTTAAGGTTGTCATGGCATTGTCCACATTGAGTTTTTAAATCTTGAGCTTGTCAAAGGTATTGAATAGTGGACATGCATGTGCCAGCACAAAGGAACCAACCTTGATCTCTTACAGGGCCTTACATATCTCATCCATACTCATAATTGCTCTTTCAGGCAGATACTAATTTATATTTAAAAAAGAAGTAAAACTGTTTAGATTGAATAAGAATTCTAATAATTCATTGTATAGCTTGTCAAATATCAGTGAATCAATAGTAAAAGAGGCCTGTAGTTTGATTTTCTTTTTATTGTTATTTACAATTGGTTTTGCTACCTGACCTTAAGACAAGTGTCACCTTGTATCCCTTTTACATACGTTCACTATTTTCACCCTAAAGGATGAGTTTATGTAATAATTAAAGATAACAGACCCACTGTGCACTGTATTTTTAGTGGCAAATGCTTTTTACATTTTTTTTTTTTCAACTTACTTAGATAAGACTCAAGTAATGGGGCTGTTTGGATAGGCTGTCCATAAATATGCATTTTAAAAACGAGCATTTTTAAAACGTGCATTTTGAAAACATCATTTTAAAAACCACAGATAAACGTTTGGTAAAAATGTGAAAACATGTACTAGCGTTCCTGTACCGATATGGTCGGTATTTAAACCGGAACGAAATACTAGTGTTCCTATACCGACCAAGGTTCTGGTACGGTATACATGGGGGAAGGGATAAAGTTGGGATTTCCTATCATATTAGCACTATTTTTATTTTCTAAAGAAAAAAATAGCAGTTAGCCCATCTGCGTCTCTGAAAAAGCAAAGCTTTGCAGTGTTTTGTAAACATGAAAAATCTGGATTTTAAAAACGCAAATGTGCTGATTTTGTGGAGCCAAACGATTTGGCAAATCACATTTTGTCTAAAACGCGCATTAAGGTATTGTAAACAGCCCATCCAAACAGGCTCAATATATATTTTTACTGTGACAAAGGCTTGTGTAATTTATCACTCCTTAGTTTTTAGTTTAACTGTAACTGTTAATTACCTTTTCATTCGAGAATTTAACCTTTTTTTTTTGTGGTTATTACTTGAACATTGTCTGTCTCATGAAAATATGCCTGTGAAGATGGTAGACCACATTGATAATGAGCACAGTATTGACATTAATCCTATATACCATACGAAAGTGAAGTTTAATTGTTATGCATATATGTGTGTTTCCTTTCTTATTAACAGTCATTATTCCTAGAATATATCACTATTACAGCTAGTGAAATCCCATCATGAAGCTCAAATTTCAATTTTAATCAACACATTGGAATATGGGATAGTTGGAGTCGCTACTTTTTCAACTTGCTTTGTTTTGGTTGAATTTCTTTCTGCTGAGACTGTGTCTTTGCATACTTCCATTTTTCTTACCATCAATGTCTTTTCTTACTCACATCTTTTAATCACTAAGATTATTTTGACTCCTGAAACTTTAAGTTGGCTATTTCTATCTACTTCTATGGACTTCCATTTTCTTACCATCAATGTCTTTTCTCGTTCACTTTTTTTTAATTGCTGAGATTATTTTGACTCCTGAAACTTTAAGTTGGCTACTTCAATATATGACAATGATCCTCCTCTTCCTCTACCTCTTCTGGATGTCATCTGCGTTATTAAACAAGATTAGAGTCAACCATTCTAGGATCTATATACAAGATATTTGGGATTAAGTTTTCTTTTCCTTTTTAATGTCTGATGTCATAGTCAAACTCCCTATGGAACCGGTTGATGGATGTGACAACAAGGTCAGAATTATGAACTGCACTTGGAAACTGATCTTAAGAAATTCATCTCGAGTTTCCTTCTAGAGTGGAAATTCATGTGGTTATTAGTATCATACTTTGAAAAGTCCATTGTTATTGGTTATAACTTACAAACTTACAGTTGTTTTCCCTCGAAGTATTTCTTATTCCATTCTTTACATAATGAAAGTTTTTGGTGACCTTTTTTATGCAGAGTTTAATGTGGCTTTTGCTTTTTTCCATGGTCATGAAATTTTGCACAGTTAATTTCTTTTTGTGTTGGAAAGTACAGAAGACCCTGCTTACAGTGTTGTATCTTCGTTAATGTCAGATTTTAAGGTATATGTGTTTTTACGATTTTTGTATTCTTCTCTGATTACATACGCTCTGGTAGTACTGAGAACAAACATCACAACATATTTTCTTAGAAGGAAGTTTTGGACCAAAAGGGATGGGGAAGTGGAGATTTTGAACTTAGGGACCTCTGGTTCTCAAGGCGCTGTCTAGAATTGATTGTGCTACCCCTTGGGGTAAGAAACATCCCGGCATACATTATGACTGGATACATAGTTTGTGATCCTGAGTGCCAATAGCACTGATGTTGAAAGGAAAATCTTGCCTTCTAGTATCTTTCATGATATGTGGGTGCCTAGTGAACTTCTTCGAACTTCTTTACCATAGTTACATTTCCTTACTTGTATGCATGTTTAATATGCGCAAGATGAAGTTGATGTTAAGTTTGTTGTAGCTGGTTCGTCAACAACTTGCAGTCAGAAGGTTCACAATCAATTGGTGTGTAACAAGTTTGGAACTTGGTATGTGGTCTTTGCCAATGCATAATGAAGGCGAAGGCCTCTAATTACACTTTTTTTTTTTTCTTTTAAAAATATATGTATTATTTCAAAATATTTCTATAATATGAACTTCTGATATGTTGTCTTTGTTTCTATTTTCTAGAATAATAAAAAACTTTTATTCTGTTAAAAATTGAGTTGGAATATATGATAAGGCTAGATGTTAAGCCAATGAGCTCTAGTTCAATTGGCACCTTCTCCCCTTATAAGTGCTAGATAAAGGGTAGGGTCAAGGGTTCAAGATCCACTTACCAATAAAAAAAAATGATAAGACTATATTTTAAGTAGGATTGACTCTTATATTATGTTTCTACAAGGCAGGCATGTTGAAAGCAGAGCAGCCCTGCACTGACAAATTAATTTGGAATTTTGAGCTAATTTAGAATAAAATAATCTTGTGAGATGTCATAGGCTTTCATAAATTATCTTTCCTATAAGCATATGTTTTTGTTAACACTAATTCATATATGATGTGGTGCTGGTTGGAGTGGAGAAAATGCATAAAGACAGCAAGTATGTATTATATTTGGAGGCGTTTGAGACCATCATTGGAATTGCTGAAGCTGAAGGTACCTTCTTTTATTTTTCATCTATTCTTTTTCTGTTTGGAAACTGAAATTAAAAATGTCTAATTTTATTATTTATTTTTTTTTCAGCGAAAACAAATGTAATGGAAATAAACGAACCCATTGTTGCTTGCATTTCTGATTTGGCCTTCAAATATGCAGGTTCATTATAATTAACTTTTGCTCATTTTATTCTCGCTCTTATGTAATTGCTATTTAGTTAGTATTTACAATATGGCAATTTAGTCACTAAGAAGCTCTTCTTCTCAAACTTATACCTAGAACTAGGGTTTTGAGTGTTTGGGTGTGGTATGAATCTAATGGAAAATTAACTGATTGACTTGCAAAAGGGGGAAAAAAAACTTAGGTATAGTCCCTTAGATACTATAAATTATAAATTATGCTTCCTAATTAAATTCAATCCTGTGGTCCTGCAAGTTGTAACTATACGCAACCAAGTGTATTGCCAATAATCAACGTGGTTTTGTTGCATTGGCCAGTTAGGTATATGGGTGTATTTAATTAGGAACTGTTGCCAAGTTCTGTACATTGCAAAATTGTGAATCAAGTCAGAACCATTCCTCTTTGGAATGCTAAATAGTTGCTTATTGGGCTATGCTTAAGCATGTATTGGGGTCTAACTAGGGAAGACATTCATGTCGTAACTGTTATTAGTATCCTACTTTGAATAGTCTATTGTGTTTGGTTATAACTTATAATTTATATTTCCCTCAAAGTAGTCTGTCTTCTTATTCTATTCTTTATATGATAAAATTTTTTGGTGACTTTTTTTGATGCAATGTTTAATGTGGGTGTTGCCTTTGCCACGGTCATAGATACTTGCACAGGTAATTTCCTCTTAATTCAGTGTTTCTTAATTTTTTGTTAGTTCTACACATCTTATTAAGGTTAAGATCCTTAAAATTATCAACATAAGTTGAGTCAATGATTAGCGAAAACAGTTTTGGTTTAAGGAAAATCTCATATCTTTCTTATCCTTTTGTCACTGTTAGAACTTTTCTTTCATTCGTAAGTAGAACTTTTCTTACCCTTTTTTGCATCTTTAAAAGTTTTTGATCTATATCCACAAATTTCAGGATTTGGAATTTGATTTTCATGAATGAAAAAGTTTCTATGATATTTTGAGCAACTGTTAGATTAATAATTGACAACATAGATTTTTTATTTTGAAAAATTGAATATATAAGGAAAGAAATTGAAAAGAAATTAAAGTCAATCTTATTCAGAACAGAGTGAAACTATTACATTCACTCCTGCATGTTAATTGGTTAAATTGAGTGAATAGATTGTCTCTTCCTTGGATGCATTTGTCTGACAAGGTACTATTGAAGGATGAATTAGGGCATCAACAAGACTTTCCCAAGCAACCTGTAAATTATGGTAAAAAAATCATATAAAAGAATGATTTAAAGAAAGCACCGACGTGGTTCCAAGGTCGCCATACCGGAGTCCAACACGGCCTGACGCAGTGTCTGGCGTTCGACTCGCCAACTCTCCAAAATTTTTTTTTTTTATTCATGCCGATTCGGGCCAAAACGGGCCGATTCCGGCCGAAACAGCCGTCGAAATAGGCCCAAATGGGCAGCAGCTGCCATTCTTCTGCTTCGTGTGGCCTTGAGAGAGAGAGAGAGAGAGAGAGAGAGAGAGAGAGAAGGAAGAAGAAGATGAGAAGACCAAAAAAAAAAAAAGATGGAAGAAGAATAAAGGTGTGTAACAAAAGAATATAAATGAAGGAGGTGGAAAAGTCAATTATTTAATGTGGGTGGGCTTGGGAATTGAAAAATGAGTAAAAGAACCTTCAAATGTGGGTTTTTGTTTACAATTACCAAAAATATTGATTTTATTAAAAACAAATCATAAATAATTATTTTTTAATAATAAATTCTATCATTTATTTGAATTTTTTATATAAAAATATTAAATTCACCACATAAAAATATTTTTAATAATTTTTTAATCGCCGAGTCCCGCCACACTCGCACCCACCTTTTTCAAAAATTGTCGAGTCCCACACCCGCACCCACACCCAAGTCTCGAAATGTACCCGTGCTTCATAGTGATTTAAAGCATTATAATGTAGGACTTCTGAAATACTTTAATCCAAAATGTTACCATAATTGATGGAAGAATGACTGACATTCTAAGTGTTGTAATGGAGTACTAGTATATTTTAATGCAGAAATTACCATAAGAGATAAATTGAGCAGGTAACTAGGGAGTAATTTAGCTTTTTCTATTTGCATGGGTTGCCATAAAAACTTGGGTAGATACAGTCCTATGAGCTTACATACAAGGACCACAACCACTCAAAAAGTTGATAACTAGACACCCTACACTGACTTAAACAAGGACCATTTATATTTTAATGAAATACATAATGCAAAATAGATAATTTAATGTGAGGTGTTATGAGAAGTAAATATGTAAATTTTTTTAAAAAAATATGGATTTTTATACTAATATAAACAAAAAAGTTTGCACAAACTAATGTAAATGTTTTTAATTGCATTTCAGATGAAGCCCAGCTCAAATGTTCAACAAAATTACATATTTTTCAAATTCCTATCCACCTTATTCTCAGATTATGGACCTCTTTGGAGGGTTGATTTAGATCGTAGAATTCATTTAAAAAAAGAAAAAAAGAAAATGAAAAAGAAATGTGATGATAGAGCACAAATGTGCCATTTTGTAGAAATGGCACCCATCTGATGAAGAATTGGAGCTAGGGGAATTATTATTTGTTCCAAATAGATAAAATGTCAAATTCTCTTCATTTCATATTGACCACCATTTCTTTTCGCTGTCAAAATTGAATTAGACAACATCAATAGGTAGTAAAACTTTAAAAAAATTTGATGTCTCCAAAGTGGGTGTACGAAAAGATAACTTCTCTCTTAAATATGATGAATATTATCAACACAGTCAACGGTATCATCGCAATCTAGATTCATTCACTCGTTTCTCAAAAAAAAAAAGATTCATTCACTCACACAGTCACACCAATCAATCTTCGCCAAGCAAGGGTACGACTAATGAGTCATGGCTCCCTAAAATCTCACTATCTCCTATAGCTCCACCGTTTTCTTTTCTCGACAACCCTACTAATATTTTGGTTTTGTTAAAGGATAAAATTAATTCCTCATGTACATTGAAAAAGTAATTAAAATTATGACTTGCATTTTTATGTGTGTTTAGATGTGTAGTAAAATGTGTGTAATAAATATTACTCACACCAGTTCTAAAATAGAGGTAAGATAGAAGTTCTCAAGTTACCTATGATACAAGATTAATATTGATATTACAATCTTCGAAAGCACCAGTTCTATCAAAGTAGGAGCTATCAAAGCACTAGAGGAGAGCATTTTATTTGCCTGGGACATGTGCGTTTGGGATGTTATTTTTTAGAGTAACTCTAAAATTGTTTGTGATGTAGTAATTGGATGTAGTGAATCACCGTCAACAATAAGCACTCTAATTAAGGGGATTAGACTGAAATTGCAAGACTTTCGAAGGGCAAGGTATCACATGTTCTTTGACAAGGTAATTGCTCTACTCATTTATTAGTACAATATTTTAGGCATGTTGTTGGTTGTGTAACTTGAATAGAGGAAACTGCTTATATGGTTAAGTATGTTGTGACTCATGATGTAATGTTGTTATCTTCGTCTTAATAAAGGTTACTGACTTCTTATAAAAAAATATTACCCTTTGTTAAAGTGGTACTTTAAATAAAATAACTAGAAATATAAAATAGTATTGTGTCTCTTATCTTGTTTTTTTTTTTTTGGTTAAATCTTATCTTGTTACTACTTACTACACCTCATTTCCATAAAATAAAATAAAAAATAAAAAAAAAATACTAGCATCTACCAATAAATTGGCTTGTAAGTTTTTGTTTTTTTTTTTTGTTTTTGGATAATTACATGAAAATTTCATTAAACTGAAAACAGAGGTACAACTTATGAGAGCATACAACAACTGGGAGGAAAAAAACAACAACAAACTATACCCCACTCTCCCCAATGGACTTGAGAGCCCAGCACTTAACATGTGTTTGCATATTAAAGTTTTGAGTTTTCTTTCCTTGGGCTCCAGCAACCCTTTTTGAAAGCTCCCTCTGTGGGCATAAAGGGAAATTGGTGAGCTCATTGAAAGGAGAGGGATTATTTGTGGGAAACGGGCTGAGTGAAAATTGGGCCTCAGATGCAAACAAAGGAAAGCCCAAAACCGGGGCCTTGATAATTACATTCTTACCTTTCACGGAAGACCCTTGGGAATCACGGGAGTGCACAGTTGAGGAGGGCGTTGGGCTCAAGGTGTTGTCGGAGCCTGTGTGATTTGATAGAGCTATTGAGTGCGCATGCTCCGGATCCAACCACGCCTGACTAGCAACCACTAGAATCTGAACACCAGTGACTTCCTTCAATCTTTCCTCCTCCGACCCACCACAGCTAGCAACTCTATGATTCTCAAAAACCTCCATGAAACGGTTGCTTTTTCTGGTCTAGCCCCCAAAATACCTGAGGCAATCAGTCTCACCAAGACCCAGAACACCACAAATCAAACAAAAGAGAAGAATCCGCTCCAATTGAAACCCAAACTTGAACCTAACTTGGAAAGCCATTATTCCCATATCTACACACGTTTGATCAGAACCCATCTTCCAAGCAGTTCTTTGAAAGAACTTGAAGGCTCGCATGCACACCTCTTGAAGTCTGATCACGTGGTTGAGATGGAGAAAACTTCAAACACTTTTGTAAAGAGTTGTAGATGCTTAAAACCCCTAGTGAAAGTTTGATCCAAGTTGTTGATGGAGTTAAATCAAACTTTAAAAGCTACTGAGACTAAGAAAAACCATATAGGAAGAGGGAGAGAAGGCTTGTACAAGGCAAGAGGGAAAAGCTCCTACTGAGGGAGAGAGAGAAACTTTCTCTCTCCTACAAGCCGTAGGAGAGAGAAAGAGCTAAGCCTTAGGAGTCTTGTAATTGGCTTGTAAGTTGTAACCATTTATAAAAATATAAAAAATAAATTGGCTTGTAATTAAAATCTCAACGGTTGTAAATATTTATGTGAAACGAACTCTAATTGTACTTATTAAAATAAATAAATAAATAAAAAGTACGTCTAACCGAACACAGTTGATATTTTTGTTCTCAAAGGAGATTAGCCGCACACGTGTCCCTTAACATTAAAACCAGGATACCAATTTAAATTGACAATTATGCCTAATGGTGGCATTCCCCTGTCACTTTACACACTTACATCAAATCAAATTTAATGTAAGTGGAATTTAAATCGTAAATATTTTATTTAAGGACAAATTTTTTTACTCAAACTAGTAAATACAAAATAACAAATATGCTAAGATAATCGCAATATGAAAAGTTAATAAATATGAGGATGAAATAGGAAACACGGTAATAAGATGGTGATTGAGAGGATAAGCCAAATTAAGCAGGCGTGAAAGCGTAAAATTAGTGAAAGAAAACAAGTTTCTTCTTATAATTTTTTTGTCTTCACGTAAATGTCCGAGATTAAAGGCAGAACTCAAGCCCATGTCGCCTCTTCTTTTTTGCTGAATAAGCCCGTGTCGCTTTTGGTGATGGGGAAACCAATCTGCTGATGTAATCACTGATGTTAATGGTGAGTTTTATAATTGACAAAAAGTTAACCACCATGTGAGCAATCAATATCAGTATCATAATTTATCTTGAACATTAAATTCTTAATATTGTTTCTTGTCTCAGCCGTATGACCCGTCAAAATATGGTTTTTTAATTTCATGAAAGATTTCATGGATTTTAAGTTTTATATATATATATATATATAAACAAACTGAAATATTATTAAAACAACATCAAGATCCAAATACATCCTGAATAAGAGCTTGCCGAATACAGTAAGGAGTCCCTTCAATCCAAATTACATCATTAACAAGGATTTGAGCTTGTCTAGCTAGAATATGGGCTGGTTGATTGCTAGTCCTTTGCACATGAGTATAGTGAACAACACCAATTTTTGAGCCTAAAACATGAATCCCTTCCAAAATAGCAGCAATCGAGATAGGGGGCTCTGTAACCCGCTTGAGAGCATTAGAGATAGTTAAAGAATCTCCTTCCAACACCCCAACCGGCAACCTGCAACCCCAAATGTCTTGCCAACAACACACCAGCTTCATAGGCTTTGGCTTCAACTTCAAGCACTCCCAATGAGGCTCTAATTTTTCTGCATAATGCAGCCAACAATCTGCCTCGCACGTCTCTTATAACTAGACCAATGCCAACCAACTTCTTAGCAGGAAAGAGAGCACCATCCACTTTAATTTTACATGAACTCGATGGAGGAGGAACCTAAGCCGAATGCAGAGCCCCTTCTAGTCTTTCAGCTAAATGTAGGGCCACGTTTGAAACAACAGCATCATGTGTCTCAACAGCAAACCAGTACTCCTGAAGGTAGCTTGTTGCCCAAAGAGCCACAGCCGGACCAGTTTTGCCTTCTCCTCCATGGTAAATTTCATTTCTATTACACCACAATGCCCAAGCAATCATCACCAGTCATGAACACTTTTCCTCCCCAGTTGCATTAGTTATCATTTCTAGCCATAAAAGGTCCTGGAAAGAATTGATATGAACATCCGGAGGTAGCAGGTGTAACTTTGAAACAGCCCAAACCTCATGGATTTTAAGTTGATTGTGAATGTTGATTGGTTAGGACAAGGACGAAATTATGATTTTAAGTAAGAAGGGGCAGAGTACAAGGGGAAAAAAAAACTCTAAATAGGTATCCATATGGTATCAACAAATTATAGATATACAAAATTATTGTTTCTTAATGCATTAAGATGCAACCATCTACCAACAAAGACAAAAACAAAAAACAAAAAACAAAATAATGTTTTTTTTTTTAATACTAGGCTAGCTAGAATTTTTAATTTTTTTGAAGTTAGATCATTCACAATACTAATGTTAAAAACTTTAGCTTTTAGCACCTCAAAAAAATACTTTATCTATTTTTACTATCTCACTTTATAATAAACCAACATCAAATATTCCATTTTTTTACCACTTCCTTTAAAATAATATAAACAACTTATTAAAATAATAAGGAAGAGAGAGAATTTGAGTTTTTTAATTGAAAGAAGAGAGATAATCTTAATAAAATATTGCATTTTATTCTTATTAACTTGTGTAGGGTCAGTTTTTGTCGCCTAAGCCCAAAAGAGATGGGTTAAAGGCCCAACGAACCGAGAACAATAAATTTGTAGAGAGTGGATTGAAAGAGCTGGGCTGGATATGAAGCACAGAACAGTTGGCTGAGTTACGTGCAGTGATGATAGTGTGAACTAAAGCTCGGATAACTCCATGAATGAATGTCCGAAGAGGTGTTTTATTGAATGAACAGCGATTACAACGTTCAGAGCTACAGTAAAGCTTTTCTCTCTCTTTCTGTTTCTTTTTTCTCCTCCCCCCCCTTATTATCAGGGACCCTTTTTCTTTATATAGCATCCCTTCCTATAATCTCCATCGTCCACTTGTTTTTCATCCACGCATCCACTCGAGTGCATGTCATGTCGTGTGTCTACTTTAGTTCTTTGTGAGTGGCGGTAGCTGAAGTTGTACTGTTCAGGGGTATTCTCCATATAAATGCGGCCAGAAAAGCTGTTGCTGCGCATTAAATGCGGTGGTACCAGCCTTTCCTTCAGATATTTTTTAGTTTTGACCATTTCACCCAGAGTCCATCATCACCGTTGGGATCGTTGGGGAGGTTAGTCGGACTTTTCACACATTCGTTTGATCAAAGCTCATCATAGCCGAGGAGAAAGACATCCTCGGACAAATGGTGGCCTCCTCGGACGACACTTCCCTTCTGCTTCTGGGCTTCCTGCTTTAGATGGACCGCCTCAACCATCTATTAATTCTCGGAAACACCATGGCCCTTAATCAGTGGGTTCCGAGCCCATTGAGTAGCTTTGGGCTTTTCCCCCCACAACTTGCTACAGTTAATTGGTATTTATATTAGTTTACTGTAATTGCAAAAAAAATTAGCTTTAACTTCTCTAATAACACATGGTTTTTTAGTGGTAAAATAGTTTTTTTTTTTTTAATACTAATATACTATCATTATTGTGACTGTTTTTTTATTATTTTTGTTAAGTTTTTGGATTGGATAGTTGCTAATTGTTAGGAAGCACAATTTTTGTTTTGTGTATTTGTACAATAAATAAGATACGATATAAATGTATATTCAATACACAAATGTATTGGATAGAAGCTTCACTGATTAAAGAAAATGAAAGGTTAAATGGTCCAATTTAAGCACCAAATATTAGCGAAAGATTAAAAAGTCGAATTGGCAAATTTGGTGAAGTCCTTAGACGTTAATTTTCTATATCTTGGATCTATGGCTAAGCTTGTGATTCATGTTTGCAATGCACAGTAACACACAGGTTGAGGACTGAAGAGTATGAGACATTAGACTAGTCTCTACTCTCTAGACCATTCCAAATTAAACCGCAAGTTAGATTGGTCGTGTTTGCAAGTTGCAATTGCAAACCTACAAATACGATGCACATCTCACTAGAAACTGAAATTGCAATCAATCAAATGGATATAGGTCCTAACTCCTAAGGACCTGGCCTTTTTTTTTTTTTTTGGATGGTAAACTGCAAAATTTTATAACTACTTGAAAGCAATTGTTACATCATGGATAAGAGCTTGCTCAATAAAGCAAGGGGTTTCTTTGATCCATACAGAGAAATCTTCAATGCCGAGGGAATGTTTTGCTAATATAAGTGTGTGGGCCTGACTTTGATTTGATTGATATGTGATATCACCATTGATATGCATGAATCAATTTCTCCAATAATTCAAGTATATGTCGATTTTAAATCACACTGTTCTATAAAAAACTTTAACACTTTGTTTGGAAGTTGAGGCGCGGGAAGAGAATGGAAAAGATAAGAAGGGCAAAGAAAACCATTCTTTAGTTGTGTTTGGATATAAGAAAGAAAGGAGAAAGAAGAATATAGAAACATTTCCTTTATTTGGTTTAAAGTTTAAACTTTTTGGCACGTATATTATTATATTTATACTCTTTTATATTTGACATGTTTAAAATTTTTGGTTTGAAGCCACTTAAAGGTATACTAACCTCATTATATGCGTTTCGCGTTACGTAAGCCTTTCTTTTTTAGCAAAAAAAAAGTGTTATTATATATATATATATATATAATTTTTATTTTGAGAATCTAATTTATAAGTAGAGAAAGCAATTTGAAAATTAACAGGAGAGTGGTCCTATTTTTTAGACAATGTTTTAGTGGGAGTTGGATTTGCATTTTTACCAAATTGTTTTTTAATTTTATCTCTACTTAAATATAAAAACACTCACAACAGTGAAGCTAAAGGTGGAGCTAAAGGTAAAATTTTTAACTTCATTGCTACAAAAACCCATACTATGTATGGGTTATTGCTACAATGCACAGCAAGTAAATTTTTAACTTCATTGTGTTTTATCTTCACCAAAACACAAAACTCATACTACAGCAGTGGAGTTAAAGGTAAAATTTTTAATTTCATTGCTACAATGTACAGCTATGTATGGCTGTGCACTGTAGCTAGGAGCTAAAAAAAAAAAATTATTCTCCAGCCGGATTAAAATATTATTTTTTCCTTTTTTTTTTTTTTTTTTTTTTCTTTCTTCTAAGAACTCTCACAATCTCTCAACTCTTTCTCTCAACTTTTAGACCTCTCAAGTTGCCACCCCCCTGACCCACGCCGCCACAGACTCAACTCCGACCACGGCAACCCCACCACCACCACCACCACCACCACATTAGTTACAAATCCAACCATACCCACACTCATCAAACCCACCACCACCACCATATTAGTCACAAACCCAACCATACCCACACTCATTAAACCCACCATACTAGGAAAAAACAAAAAGAAAAAAAGAAGTAAACATCGGCAAAATCCACGGCCAAAACATCACCACAAACCCACGGCCAAAATCCATCACTGAGAGAGTCACAACCTATGAACCATAACCGGATTAAGTGGACTTGAGAGACGCATGAGCTAGAGGAGAGAGCCGGACTTGAGAGACCAATGACAAAACCACCCACGAAGAGAAAACGGAGTTTGGCTTAGTCAAGTGGGTTGTGTGGCCTGTGATGGTGGTGGGTTGCAATGGCCTGTGATGATGGTGGGTTGTAGTGGCCTATGACAGTGGTCTGGCCATGGTGGCTTGGTGATGGTGTTCCACCATGGGTTTTGGGCTTGAAAGGGAGAGAGTAGAACAAAAGAGAGAAGGAAGAGAGAGAGAGACTGAAATGAAATAATGAGAGAGAGAGGAGAAAAATCAACCAATAATTTGTATATATATAATTTGGTTTTTTTTTTTTTTTTTTTTTTTTTTTTTTTTTTTTTTAATAATGTGTTATACTAGACGATAAAAGGCTATCATAACGATTGAGAAATTTTTTTTAGTCAAAAGATAAATTTTTATATATATAATTTGGGGTTAAAAAAAATATTGTTGTTACACTAGATGATTATTTGCTATAATGATGATTGAGAAATTATTTTAGTAAAAAAAAAGTATAAGTATAATTTGGGGTTAAAAAAATCACTTATTAACACTAGAGGATTATTTGCTATCATGTGGCGGTGGCGGTCAGAGATAAGTCGGTGGCGGTAGTGGTGGCGATAGTGGCAACGGTAGCGATTGTGGTGGCGGTGTTGGTGGAAGAGTTGGTGGCGGTAGCGGTAGTGGCAGCAGTTGCGGGTGATTGTGATTGTTGTTTATTGTAGTGGATATATTATTTTATTGTAATAGATATATTATTTTATTATGATATTTATATTATTTTATTGTGTTGAAAGCTAAAATAGATCTATTGCTACAACATGTTTCATAAAGTGAGTAGATAAAATAGATAAAGTAATTTTTGTAGCGCCAAATAGCTAAATTTTTAACTCCACTCTTGTGGATGCTCTAAGGGTGTAGGGACATTTTTGAACTAAAAAAATGAGGAATCTAAATAGGGGAAGCTCATTAAATAGTAGTATAGATATGAAAATTTAGCCCATGTTATTTTGAAATTGGCCTACCAACAATTTGTCTTATTAGGCTTTTTCTCTCTTTCAGTCAATTTGGACAGAAAAGTTTTTGTGGGCCCATAAAAGACATTTTCCCTTCAATTCTTTTAAATTTCCTTTCCACCGATGAAACCAGACAATGAAAATATCTCCCTTTTCCTTCTTTTCTTTTCCTTTCTGCCATTTTTTTTTTGGTAGAAAGGAAATTTCATTAAACATTAAACAGAAATAACACGGTCATAGGCCACCCTGACAGAATTAAGACTTAAAAGCAAGGAAACTTCTGCCGGGGGGTCTAAGAAAATTACAAAGTCTTGGGAGAGCATAGCTCCCCTTCTAGCAAGCGCATCAGCACATTTATTCACCTCGCGATAAAAATGATTAATTTGGACTCTAGGAATATTTCCTAACTCAGTTTTACAATCACTCACAAGAGCATCAATGCAGTTTCGGTGGCCATTTGATTTTTGCAGAGGATCAACAATAAGCTTGGCATCCAATTCAATGATCATAGCAGGAAGCTTGAGAGCTATGCATAATCTGAGCCCATCGTGTAAAGCCCAAAGTTCCGCAAACACGCTAGTTGAAAACCCCACATTCCTAGCATAACCTTTTAGCCACTCTCCCTTATCATTTTGGATAAGACCTCCACCACCTGCTTTCCCCGAATTACCAAGCGAAGAGCCATTTGAGTTAAGCTTGAACTAGGTAAGAGGAGGGAATCGCCAACTGATTGCAATCTGCCTTCGAGTTGAGGTTCGATTTGCACGGCCAATATAGGCAAATTCCATTGCTTTAGCAAGTACATCAGACTTCAGATTTCGCTGTCCATTCTCATGTCTCAACACCACACCATTCCTATTCAACCATAAAGTCCATATGCCAAAAGAAAATATGATTCCCCATCTGATATCCAAAATAGGGGAAGTTTTAGAGATGCAGCAATTTTGTCTAAGCCATTCCGAGGATTTTAAACCACAGAAAATAGACTCAGCCATTGGAGGAGATAAAGAGGTCCAAAGATTGTGAGCAACATGGCAGTCTCTAAGGACATGTAAAATGGACTCTGAACTTTCCCTACATAGCTGGCACATCGATGAAACTTCCATACCCCTTGCTGCAAGAACAGTGTTGACCGGAATGCTCTTGTGTAAGCACTGCCACACAAAACACTTTATTTTCGGGATGGTGGATGCCTTCCAAATCCAATCCCCATCAAAGCAACCTGTGTAGTGTCCTTCCTTGTCCAAACTTGCAAGTTTATAAGCTTCTTTCAATTCAAAAACACCACTCGGAGAAGAAGACCAAGTGATGTGGTCCGCATTACGAGCATAAAAGGAAATGAGGGTAGCCTTAATTTCTGAGATTAGTTTGTCAGGGAAGGAGAACGAGCATCCACTCCAAGTCCAATCCGAGAACCCAATCACATCTTTTAAGGTAATTTGCTCTTCCCCCCTATTAAGGGGTCCTGCAATTAAACTCCGCAGTGGACCTCTATCTAACCATTTATCAAACCAGGCAGATAGCTTGATGTCCTTGCCAACTACCCATTTCGCTTCTTTTCTAAAGATTGGTTCACCCTTTTGGATAGCTGACCAAGTAGTTGAACAAGACTTGAATGATCGGGTATTGGATGGCCTTCTCGGGGAGTAGTACTTTTGGGAGAGGAATCTAGCCCAAAGAGAAAGGGGCTTAGTATGAAGTCTCCAATTTAACTTGGCTAGATTGGTAACATTCTTAGCTTTGGCAGCTTGGATACCCAGACCCCCATCTTTCTTAGGCTTTGCAATTTTCTTCCAACTCATCAAATGGAGCCTCTTCTTACTCTCTGACGAACCCCAAAGAAAATTGCGACTAAGTCTATCAATGCTATTCAGAATCTTTGTGGGAAGAGCAACACATTGCATGGCATAGTTGGGGATTGTGGTGGTCATAGCTTGGGTTAAAACAAGCCTACCGGCAAATGAGAGCAGATTAGCTTTCCACCCGGCTAGTTTGCTTTGTACCCTTTCAATAATAAACTCGATGTCTTGAGGAACAATCGAGTGTTTAATAGGAAACCCCAGGTATTTCCCTAACGAAGAAGTAGAGCGAAAGCCCAAAATGTCACTCAACTTAGCTATAACTTCAGCAGACACATTGAGGGAGAAGAAGACTTGGGATTTCTCATGACTCACCTTTTGGCCTGAAATACTACAAAAGGACTCCAACACCTCCCTAATTGCCACACAATTCTTCCGGTCAACCCTTGTGAAGAGAACCAAATCATCCGCGAAAAATAAATGTGAGAAGGCCGAGCCGCTTTGAGAAGCCTTGATAGGATTCCAATGCTTGGAATTACACTTATAAGCAATGAAAGCTCTCAAAACTTCCATACACAATATGAAAAGATAAGGAGAGAGATGATCGTCTTGTCTAATACCCCTTGATGGAAGGAAAGGCTTTAAGGCACCTCCATTAAACAAAATGGAAATAGATGAAGAGGAGACACAGCTCATAATTAAAGTGATTAGCTGGTTAGGGACCTTGAAAAGAGTGAGAGTGTCTTTGATGAAGCTCCATTCAAGCTGGTCATAGGCTTTTTCCAAGTCAATTTTGATTGCCATGCTTCCACCTCTACCCCTCTTCCTAGACATGGAGTGAATAATCTCCTACACGATAATGGCATTATCAACCCCTCTTCGACCCAGCACAAAAGTTGTTTGAAGCGAAGAAATAAGTCTAGGAAGCCATGGCTTTAGTCTAGCCACAATGATCTTAATGACTATCTTATGAACCGTATTACATAAACTAATAGGACGGTAATGGTTGAAGGTTTCGGGATTTTGACATTTAGGAATAAGAGTGATGATAGTTTGATTGAGGTAATCTGGAATCCTCCCCGACGCAAATATACCCTTCACTTCCTTTCGCATAGTATCACCCACCAATAACCAAAAGCGATGAAAAAACCCTACATGAAGGCCATTGGGACTGGGAGCTTTGAAAGCCTTAGGAGACCACAAACCAGCAATAATATCATCATTGGATACTGGTCGGATAAGGTTCTCTGCCTCAACCTCATTAAGACAATTGTTCCAAAATGGTGGATTCCAAGCAAACTTGAAAGCATAGTAGTGGCTAGAAGTAGAAGTAAAAAGATCCGAGTACCCTTTTCTAATATAGTCAGCTATTTCTCTTTCCCCTTGAATCCAATTACCAACACTATTTTTCATGTACGAAATACGGTTTCTCCTTCTACGAACCAATGCCAAGGTGTGATAAAAACTAGTATTCCTATCCCTTTCCACCAACCAAGTTATCCGGGATTTCATGGCCTAAAACTCCTCTTCCAACTTGGCAATTTCGTGGTATTCAGCTCTCAAATCTCTCTCCAAATCCATTAGAAAATTATTAGGATTGATCGACATGGCTGCTTAGATACCTCCCAGTTTGGCAAGAACTCTTTTCTTATGATGAAACAAATTTCCAAATTTTTTTTTATTCCATCTCCTTGCTTTATCCACAAAAGTTGAAATTGCTACAAAAAGCCTAGTTGTGCTGGCCCAGGCCTCTCTCACGACCCTCGAGAAGTCCGGATGAGTCAGCCACATTGGTTGGAAACGAAAGGGCCGCAAAAATTTGACATTTTAACTCCTATTCAAACACAACAACACAAGGCAGTGGTTAGAGTCCAGCCTTTCAAGGTATTGAACAGATGCTTTAGGAAATAAATCATTTCATTCCGTGTTGACAAATACCCTATCAATTCTTTCTTGAATGAGATGAGTTAAAGGACGTTGATTTGACCGCGTGAATCAGGTCCTAGAAAATCCTATGTCAATCATCCTACAGGAGTCAAGACAATCTTGGAAATGTAAAGCTCTACTAATGTTCACAGCTCTGCCTTCGTATTTATCTTCCCCCACTAGAACCTCATTGAAGTACCCTGCCATCACCTAGGGAAAGGAGTGGAGATCAGAAACAGTCTTCAAATTATCCCAAAGAAGGCGCCTCTCTGCAAATCTCAAACTGACGTAAACTATGGACAACAACCACGGAGTACTGGAATAAATTGAAGTGACCAATGCATGGATTTCTTGTTCCGTCGTTGCAAGCTCTGTTACACTCACCCAAGAGCTATCCCAAAGCAACCACAAACCACCAGATAAACCAATAGCATTAGCAAAAATTGCCCTATCAAAAGGCAACCTGTTAGCAATCCTTTTTGCCCTTTCACCACAAGCTTTAGTCTTAGTTAGGATCAAAATAGCAGGATTGTGAATATGAGCCAAATCAATAACATTATTACAGAAGGTGGGGTTAAGAGTACTCCTACAGTTCTAGATAATTAAATTCATATTAACAAATCAAGAAAAAGCAAACCAGAGTCTTAGGAGGAGTTTGGAACCTCGCCTCCTTCCTCATATTACATGTCCTCAATAAGCAAAGCGGGGACCTCCAACTGATCACAAATGAAGCTTGCCTACCACTCCTTCATTTATCTCATCCTTAGCCCTTTGCCCTGATCGGAGTGCCGGATCCATTCGCTTCAGGGAACAAGACAAGAAACGTGCAGCGACGTGCTTTGAGGGACTTAGATTTTCCTGATTTGCAATCTCCATCAAGGGCGATATTGCTGAAATAGACCTCGGGATGCTTTCCATCCTGTCCTCACCGCCGGCTACTCCCATAAGCTCAGCTACCTTTAGCTCTATTCGACCTTTACCCATTTCAAAACTCTACTCCTCCCCATGTGCACTTGCACCGATCTGATTCACAGTGGGAGCACATGAACCCCCCAGCTTTGAATTCTCAAAATTCTGTCACCAAAACATCCGATGAGCCCATAGAACTCATCCTTTTGCCTACCGCCATTGATTGAGTGAAAATGGGTAACACCCATCTCTTTCTAAATTGAAGACGATATTTTTGTGTTCTCTTTTCTACCCACTGCTTCTTTGGTTTTCTTTTTTGTTTTCATGGGTCTTTTGCTTGATGTATTGGGCTTAGCATCTAATACTTTTCCCCCATGTATGGGCTTATACAAGGTATCAGGCTCATCGAGATGCTTACCCCAGTTTGGACCAATAACCAGGTTCAAAAAAGACTTTCACACTCTTTCCTGGCTGACCCCATCAGCTTTATTAGAATCCAGAGCATGCCTGAATGGGTTAGGAATGCTGTTAGGCCTTGGGTTTTGGTCATCAGCCCCTAAATGAGGAGATTGACTTCTGCCTTTAGGTGTATTTCTGGTAGATTGCCTTTTTCATGCAACAAGGACCCAAGGTCCAAAGGCATCCTCTGCATCTTCTGACAATTTTTGTTTGCCTTCATCTTGGCTTATTCTCGCTTCAACTTCTGCTCCACCCTTCGCCAGCGAGCTGATCTTGTAGTGGTAGTTCTCCACCTTGTGCCCCACACGACCACAAGCAAAACATAGGGAATTAATCCCTTATATTGGATGGGTTTGTCTATCCCCCCCCCCCATCCCAAAAAAAAAAAATTCAGCTAGCTATGCATCCAAATTTTAAAGAATTAAACAGTTAATTGATTTTGGTAATATCAAATATCAATTGTAGAATATAAAAAAAAAAAAAAAAAAAAGAAAAGAAAAGAGTAATTTCGAAAATATTGAATTGTGAAGAAATATAATGGAGTTACCAATTGCACGTTTTCAAGAAAGGCATATGCTTGCTTTGTTCTCACTAGAAACGTGACCTTTCACCAGGAGCTACCAATTGCATTTTAGAATATTTTATTTAAAAAAAAATATATGTTTCGATTAAAATTTAATTAAAATATTTTTCTTTCTTATGCGTTTTCTTCAATAGAGGGAGGACATATACAAAAATATCAATTTGGTTATTTCTCAAAAATTTAGGGATTCTTGATTTCAAATTAGAAGATCGGGGAGTCCGTTTCATTTTGATTCAAAGTTTTTTTTTTTTTTAGAAGGTTTCAACCTATGATATCCGCTTCTGATAACGCTCTGTATTATTAGACCAAGACACCAATTGTTTTTTGGTGTAGGCGTGGTTTAAACTCCAAATCTCTTATTCAACCATTAGAGACTTTATCTGTTGAGGTAATTGGAACCCACATTTTGATTCAAAGTTCAAGAAGCGTTTTTGCCTTTTTAAAAAAAAAAATATTATTTAATGAATTTAGTACCATATCATAGATTGATTAAGCTTATACTTGTCAATGGTGTTTTTATAATTAAATTATAACAATCAATAATCATAAATATTACCTTTTATTTAAAAATATTGAAGCTTATATATATATATATATATAGCCAACCATAGTTTTGGGGGAATTTTATTTTTTTGGGTTATTACATGACTTAGGGCATCCACATTGGTGGATCTATAAATTTAGTTATTTGGCACCACAAAAAGTTACTTTACTTATTTTACTTTCTTACTTTACAAAACACTCAACATTAGTGATTTTATTTTAGCTTTCAACACAATAAAATAATATAAACAACACAATCTAAACAATATATCTACTACAATAAATAACCATCACAACCACTATTGCAGTGGGTTTGGCCTTCTATTTTTCTTCCGATCTGACTAACACACAAATTTGTAAAAAAAAAAAAATCAAAAAATTCACAAAATTTCAATTTGCAAAACCCATAAAACAACCCAACATATCAAATCTAAAAACTGAAGAGGGCTGAGAGTCATTAGCTGAAAAATAGCGTGCAATGGAGAAAGAGGCCAAAAAAAAAAAAAAAGAAGAAAAAAACAAAACAAAACAAAGAAGAAGAAGAAGAAGAAAATAGCGTGCAAGAGAGAAAGAGGGGGGAAAAAAAAACAAAAAACAAAAGAAGATGAGCGCGTAAGGGAGAAAGAGAGTGTGGAAGTGTAAGAAAATAATGTTTTTTGCTTTAGCTTTTTTGCTACAATGCACAGCTATAGATGGATGTGCACTGTAGTAAGAAGCTAAAAAATTTTAGTTATGGCACCACTATTGCAGCATGTTTTTTAGTATTGGTTGTGCTAAAAAACTATATTGCTATTTTTAGCACCACCAATACTAAAAAGCATGCTAATGCTCTTAAAAATAGGTATTATGAATATAGATAACTTTTCCTCATTTTAAAGAATACATTGTAATGAAAACACAATCAAATAACTAAATGATAATTACAAAAGAATAGTTACGTCATTCCTGAGCCTATTCTTAGGTATATATATTCAAACATGTCTGAAGTTTTGTCTTTTTTAATTACAAGTTAATGGCCTACGAATTTGTAGCATGTCTATAGAGTAGTGAATCATTCTTGATGGTCTACTATATATATTGTTTAAAAATAGAGTATTTTATATTGTTATATATATATATATATAATTGCATTTTACCCATCTGTAATTAGGCCTATTTTAAAAGTACCTACTTGTGGTTTAAAAATTATCTTCTTTTACTCTGATGCAGAGTACATTCCTAAAGATTGTTTTGTCATAAAATTAACAAGTACAATAAGTATTAGCAAGATGTCTGTATTCACTTAGGTTTTAACTTTTAAGTTCATGGTACTTAATTGCGCTTTTTGTATTTGCTTATAACTTTTGAGTTTGATTTATGTATGTATAATATATGGAATTGTAGAAATTTTAGGGATTAAAATTGCTCAGTTAGACTTTAGAGACCCATACTATATTTTAGACAAAATATTTCTACAATTCCATTATGGCCAAAATTAGGTTTTATCCCTTTCAGCCAAACGTTCTAGCAAAATGCTCACTGTCTGAAACTATTTAGAGATATGCTCCTGTTTTGAAACTCGGTTTTTAGAAAATCAAGTTGCTTGAAAAAACCTGTATGGAACTCGAGTTCCATGCAAGTTTTTTTTTTATTTTTTTATTTTTTATAAATTTATTTAAGTTTGATTGCATATAACTCGATTTTCACAAAATTGAATTTTTCATTGAAACTTGATTTTTAGAAAATCACGTTTAAAACAAGAGCATATCCCTAAATAGTTTCAAACATGAGGCATTTTGCTGGAAAGTTTGACTGAAAGGATTATATCCCCATTTTGGCAATTCCATTATCCACATGCCAAATTTGCATCCTCCAATCCATTGTGTAGTCTGCGGATTGTTTTAAGGATTTCTTGTCGTGGCCACCCTCACCAATGTACACAATGTTGTCCTTGTGGTCTTTATTGTCCTCATAATCACTAGACCTCTCAACACTTGTTTGAGGGGGGAATTAGATGATTGGTTTAATGTTTGGAATGCTAAGTTGCTTAAAGAGTGAAAGATTAGGCTAACTCTTCAAGAGAGACACTCTTGGAATGGAACGAATATCTTTAAACTAACTCTTCAAGAAACACGCTCTTGGAATGAACATCTCTCGAACATGGTTTATTCATTCACAAATTCAACTAATGCATCCCAATGGCACTTTGCTTATTTATAGTGCATAAGCAAGCTGTTTGAGTTGTTAGCTAGTTACAAAAGCAGCCATGATTGGCTAATTCTCTAATTAACTATGAATTTAATGCACTTATCACTAACTACCCTATCTTCTATCTAACTTTCTGTTTTAATCAAGATTCAGTTACAATACAAAGCCTAGCTTATCATATCAGCTTACATATCACATAACCAACACAAATTATCAAAACTAACACAATTGGACAAGGCTAGGAAAATTTGCTACTCTTAGGTAGACACTTATAGGCACTTAATTGAGCAGCATTAGGACTCCCCTTCTTTAGAAACACACTTGTCCTCAAGAGTAGATTGAATCAAGCTGGTTTGGTGCATGATAAGGCAACAATTTATGCATATTGACACTATTGGAGATGCACATATGATCTGGTAGTTTCACTAAAACTAAAAATTAAAGATAGGGTTTGGGTTCGGGGTTGGGTACCTATAGGTTTGAATTTCAGATGAAGGGATCAGGCCATGCGTTATCAAATTTCAAGTTCAGATCTACCCAACCCAAACTTGCCCTATAGCCATCCCTTGGAAATCTAGACAATGATTTCAACAAGAGTGGCCCAAAACCAACATTTTTAGTAAGGGTCAAACTTAGATCCAGTGTCCAATAGTACTAGACCCGTTGAGATGATGACATGTGTCCACTTTTGGAAACGTGTCACCATCTGACTAGGTCCAGTGCACTGGATGCACTGGACCTAAACCAAGTTCTTTTAGTAATATTTGTGCATGTTGCTAAACTTGTGTGAACACTTACAAGATGCAATGCCTATGTGTTTCAAAGAATCAGTGAGCTTTGGATTTTGTACTGGGGAACCAAGGGTTGATAGATGCTGAGGACTCTTTTCACACAACATAACACTATTTTTAGGGATGGCAATGGGGCGGGGCGGGGCTGAAGGATGGGGTCTTCACCCCCGTCCCGCATGGATTTTTCTTGCCCCATCCCCGCCTCGCCCTGTATGACGGGGAAAATTTCTTGCCCTATCCCCGCCCATTAAGGCCTCGCGAAGTCCCGCCCCACCCCGTAAAACTTTATTTCTTATTAATTTTCCCTACAACTATTACCATTTTTTCAAATAAAATGACATGTTTCAATAATAAAAATATACTTGAAACCAATAAATGTTATAAATTACTAAGTAGTGTGCATTATTATTTTTTGACTTCAAAGATAGAATTGTATTGAAAAAAGGGACTGAAGCCCAAAAACTTACAAAAAGTGAGGAGACTAGCAGACAACAGCCCTCCAAAAAATAAAATAAAATAAAGTAAAGTAACAGATTATCTCCAAACAAAGAAAAACTATAAGAAGTATTGGTTGTCTTTTTTTCCTACGTATGTTTAAAAACTAGCACACTCAAGTCCTCCCATTTTGTGACTATTTCATAGAGAATGGGAAAAAGTCTCAAACCTATACCTTATAAGTTATAACAGCCAAATGCCCACACACACATAATGACACTGACACAAATATTTAGAGTCTCAAACTCAGGCACAGACCTGTACCGCATTAAAAAAAAATTATATTCATGATGAAAAGTAAGTTGAGAAAGACGTATAAATCATGAATGAAATCAGTAATTCAATAGTATATAAATTTGTTTCTAATGAAGACAAAAGGAAACATTAAAATTGGTACCTTATTTTCAACTTTGCTAGAGAGAAAAAAGAGGTAGAGAGCCACGTTAGGTAGAATAAAATAAGCTGATGATATTTTTGTTTAAATAATAGGGTTTTAGGGTATGAAAAAATTACAATTTAACTCTTATTAATGCGGGGTGGGGCTAAAAAGTGTAAACCCATCCCTGCCCCGTCCCAGGGTGCGGGTCTAAAATCTCGCCCCATCCGCCCCACCACCTTTGTGGGGCGAGGAAAACCCGCACGGGACAAAGCGGGGAGGGGCAGGGCAAAGCGGGTAGGGCAAAATTGCCATCCCTAACTATTTTATTGGCAACCCACACCACATCAATATTATTAAGGAACTATTCTTTTTTTCTTTTTCTTTTTTTTTCTTTTTTTTTTGGAGAAGATAATCACATATATTCTTAATCATATCATTAAATGTATTTAAGTTGTCTCTGGATAGGTGAAAATTAATTATTCCATTATGTTTGTAGTCTAATAAAGAATTGGGTAGCAATGCATTCAATGTTTAAAGAATTACCATTGCATATTTTTGGCATGATATGATGATCACTTCACAAGTACAAGTTCTTATGGGGTGTATGATCATATAGGATCCTATCATTCTTACTGATCCTATGAAAACCAAAATTTTGGTTTGGGCTTCTTTAAGCCCAAATAAACCCTTGAGCACAATAGATTACTAGCGGCCCAAAGAGTATTTTGAAACCCCAAATTTACCCCTATATCAACTACAAATATATATATATTTTTTTAAAAATCACATTTTGAAACCTAAAATATTCCTAAAATTCAGAAATGATAAACCTCAAAGCTCAAACCCTTATTAGTTGAATCAAGCTTGAAGATCGTAGTAGTTCTCTTAGAAACCCATTGTCATTGTGTTGACTATGAGTCATTGTCGACAAAGTCATCGTTTGTCCTGTAGGTTCCAATAAGTCAACTAGTAAAGTCTATGATGGTTGAATAAAAGATCTAGGGTTCAATCCTCGCCTACACCAAAAACCGATTGGTGTCTTAGTCTGATGATAAAGAGCTATCATTAGGAGTGGACACTATAAGTTGAAACTCTCTAAAAAAAAAATCATTGTTTGTCCATATTTTTTGATAAATATTTTGGAATTTTGTTGATAATTAAAATTTTACTGAACTTTTTGGATACATTATGTTAAAACTTAAGTATATTTGTTTCGTTAGTATAGAAGTATTGATATATGACACACAAATTATATTATATTCATGAAAATCTTTGGTTTTTTTTTTTTTTTTTTTGGGTATGAATGTATTCATAATTTATGTGATTATTCAACATACAAAATCATTACCAATATATATTTTTTGCTTTAAATTTGAAAATTGGTAAGATTTTACAATCTGCAGTTCCATCTACCTCTCACGATTCTACGTAGAATCTAGATCCTAACAACCTTGATACAAACACATTAATAATAAATATCTATTAATAACTATCATAATTCATAAGATTGTATTATGTCACTTTTCCTTATTTTTCATACATTGCACAGGTTACCAACTAATTTAAATATATATATATATATATATAAAGGTACACTTCTCTCTCTTGAGGTTTTGAGAAATGAGACTCCACCCTAAATTTGAAAAGAAAAAACACTTTCTCTCATTCACATCCACTTGATCAAACTCTATTAAATTGATGTTAAAAATGTTGCGAACTAACCTGCCAAAGCTTAAAGGCAAATTTCCAAAATTATCATCCATTTTAGAATTTAAATTCATTGATTTAAAATTTTAATTAAAAAGTATTTTAAAATATGACCTTTTCTTCTTTTAAAAAAAAAAGCTTTTCAACAAGTTGTGTAGATATTGAAGATGATAATATTACATAATATGATTATTGAAGATGATAACATGATTATTGAAGATGAGTGTCATCTCAATGGAGTTGAAGGCTTTGATTATGAGCAATTTGATGGAACTACCCATGACCCAATGTCACATGATCATACGCTTGAATTTACGGAGTTCATTGATCTCATCTTTAAATTAGAGACAGAGGAACTAATTCTCACCTCCAATCAAACCTTGTAGAGCACTTATGACCAAAGTTATTAATACCGTTTCGGAGCCCGTTTCGGTTTCTCCAGTGGAATGGAATATTTCGGTACCGGCCGATTTCGGCGTACCGTTTCAGAGTGTTTCGGGGTTCCTAAAAAACAATTTATATATATTCTTGTAGAACATAAAATTGTCAATTCTAATAAATAAATAACTAAATATCAAATAATACAAATCATTTAGTCTTAACTCTTAAGTCTTAAACATCATATAACATCAATTTAACATCATACAATAAAAAGATTAACAAGACAATACTAAATATCAAATAATACAAACCATTTAGTCTTAACTCTTAAGTTTTAAACATCAATTTAACATTACACAATAAGAAAATTAACAAAATAATAACTAAATATCAAATAATATAAGATTTACTCCTCCTCATCATCATCCATGAGAGAAGGATCAAACTCATCATCAAAAGAACTCCCACAAGAACTACCAGCACCCATTGCAAGATTTGTCAAGCCATGCTCATCATCATCATCATCATCAACATCAATAGTTTCAAGTTCAGCATCCTCTTCCACATTTACCATGCCTACTGGTTCATTAAGACAATCCCAATTTATGTCATCTGGATTAAGAAGTGCAGGTTCTTCAGCCACCCAATCTCCCATCAAGTCAATGTTATCCAAGCTTATAGGATCCAATGCATACTTATTCCTTTGAATGTTCCTACCAATGAGAATATTAAACATTAGTAACATTTTATAAATTATAATTATTTGAAACTACATTTCATTTACATATGAGTAACGATGATAAATTTACCTTTCTCGAAGCCTCAAATTATAATGGACAAAGACCAAATCATTTACTCGTTTATGTTCTAATCTATTTCTCTTCTTTGAGTGAACATATTCAAATGTGCTCCAATTTCTTTCACAACCAGTTGCACTACAACATTGACTTAGCACACGAATGGCAAATGATTGTAAATCTGGAGCTCCAAGTCCAAATTGCTCCCACCATGAAACTACCATAACAAATAAGAATGTAAAATAAGCATTGCCCATGTAATCTTACAATAACAACTATAAAAGATAAATAGACATATTGAAAGGAAATACTATTAAATTATTAATGTTTACCTGGATTTAGTCTCTCTCGTTGGCGGATTGCTAGTGATGTGCCAAAGTCACCAATTGACTTTTTGTACTCATCAAGTTGTGAACTTATTTTGTCTTGAATGTCAGGATCGGGAATCAACCTCATTAGAGTGCTTAGCAACCCTCTTTGAACTTCATTTTGCCTTTTAAATGAAGGCCTAAAGTAAATTGCAGGGTTAAGAAAGCAACCTGCTGCATGCAAAGGACTATGAAGTTGTTTGTCCCATCTAGCATCAATAACTCTAATATAATTTCCATACAAAGAAACTTTGTTCTTCAACCTTCTTTTTATTTCCTCTTTTGCTTTGTCCATTGCTTCATACAAGTACCCCATAGCAGGTTTCTCATCCCCATCAACAAGACGAAGCACTCTAACTAAAGGCTCACTAACATTCACTATGTTCTTGCATTGAGACCAAAATGAATTATCTTCCAAAACAATTTTACTTATCTCCTTCCCAACGGCGGTCTTAGCATGGGAGCATGAAAGCCATTTATCACAAGTGAACATTTGTCTAAGCTCTTTTTTGAACCTTAGTATGCTTTGTAGACTTAAGAAGTTAGTGGCAAACCTTGTAACTGCAGGACGACATAACTCCCTTCCATTTGTAAAATCTTGCCTCATCATGTCTAAAACAACTCCATGGTTGTAAATGAACTTTGTTATCTTTTTTGCCTTCTTAATTACTTCATCAACAAGAGGGAACCACCTAGGATTAGCAATATTCTCCAACATCAAGTCTATGCAATGAGCTGCACAAGGAGACCAAAATAAAGTACCATACTTCTGCTGTAATTTTTTTCTAGCTTTTTTATAGGCAGAAGCATTATCTGTAATCAATTGCACAATATATTCCACACCAATTTCTTGAACAACAGAATCAAATATGTTAAACAACGTTTCAGCATCTTTTGTAAGGCCTGAAGTGTCAATAGATTTCAAGAACATAGCACCCCTTGGACAATACACCAAAAAATTCATTATTGGTTGTTGTTTTTGATTTGTCCACCCATCAGACATTACTGAACAGCCATATACTTTCCAATCATTTTTTATATCTAACAAAAAATCATTAACTTCATGCACAGCATTTTTCAAAAGAGGTCCCCTCAACTCATAAAAAGAAGGCCCCTTAAATCCCGGCCCAATAGCAGCAATGGAATCTACCATAGGTTGATAATAGGGTGACTGAGATGCATAAAATGGTACATTAGAATGATACCACCATCTTGCCACACTCATTTTTGCATTATCAATCATTGCTTTTGTAGCCAAAGCACTTCTTATAGAGGGTTGAGCACCGGGGGTTGTTCTAGGAGCAAAATAACTCTTAATTTTCTTCTTTGCTCTAATTTGACCTATATCAGTGTCAACATCCTTTCCCCTAGATTTTCTTTTACCTAATGTTTGAGGCGGAGTCTTTTGAGTCTTTTCAACAACCCTAACCTCATCCTCATCCTCCTCCTCCTCATCATCATCAACATCAAATGGATCACCATATGGGTTCCCAATTTCTGATTGAATCCTCTTTTTAGTTTGTTTAGATTTTTTCAAGTCTTCAATCATTTGTTTCATTTGAAACCTAATATCAGATGAAACAACTTTACATGGTTCAACTTGACCCCTAATCCCAGCAAGATGATACTTAAGTCTAGTAATACCACCCCCTTTAATCAACTTATTACAATGCAAACAGATAGTATTATTTTTCGCATTAGGCACTGCACGGGCATGAGCCCATGCGGGATCCTCTGATCTTGCAGGGGCAGAGGCCACAGAAGCAGAAGAAGTACCAGCTGAACTATGATGAAAATGATGATCAACCATAGTTTACTGTTCAATGAAAATGAAATGAAATTCAATCAAATGCTGTAGCTAAAATTTAATTTAATTTGCATGAAATGGATGAACAAACAAATCACATATCTTAAATTCTTAACTCTAACGTCTTAATCTTAACCACAAAACTTAGAAATCATAAGAAAAAAACCCAGAAATTTTCGGATTGTCATAGTTTACTGTTCAATGAAATGTTGTGTTTTAGTAAAACACAACATTTCATTGAATAGTAAACTATGACAATCCGAAAATTTCTGGGTTTCTTACCCAACATTTCATTGTCATAAATCCACTCAACAGAGTTAAAACCAAAAACACTAAGTTCTTAAATCTTAACCACAAAAAAAATCATAAGAAAAAAAAAATTATGACAATCCGAGAGAAAATTAACACATAATCACACATATCTTCAGCTCCTAACACTTAATCTTAAGATTCTTAACAGTTAACAAATCACAAGAAAAAAAATCTTAAAAAATCTGAGAGAGTGAGAGTAGAGAAAGAATACCTGCTTTGGCCGAAGTAGAGAAAGAGTGAAGAGTGAAGGAGCAGAAAGCACAGCAGTGATAGATCGAAGCTGAGAGCGCACTGCACAGTGAGCAGTGAGCAGTGACGGCAGTGAGTGAGAGAGAGCTTGAGACTTGAGAGTTGAGAGTGAAAGAAAAGAATCAGAGAAGTGATGAACAACAAATGAAGACCCGAAGAGTAGACCATAAGATTAGGTTTTTAAGTTCTGTCCAAAACGGCGTCGTTTTGAAGTTTCTGGAATTTTTTTTTTTTTTTTTTTTTTTTTTTATAACAGGAAAAATCTTGTACCGGCCNATATAACAGGCAAAATCTTGTACCGGCCGAAATTCCCATTTCGGCCGGAATTGACCGGAATCGGCCGGAATGGCCGGAATGACCCGAAACGGCCCGAAATTTGAGCCGAGGTGGAACGCAGGTCATTCCAGTACCGTTTTGCATACCGGAACGAAAAATTCCGTCCGTTCCGGCCGGAACGGAACGGAATTAATAACAATGGTTTAAATCTTATGGAGGACTTTTATATCAAGTTTGAGAGCTCTTAATGATTAGTATATGTAGAAGAAGTGAAGCTATTAACCCCCCATGTTCTTAAACAAGTAGAAAACTTCATATTTTCGATTGTTTGGGTAAAATAATGAGTTGCTTTTTGCATAAATTAGAAAAAAGCTTTACCAAATGTGATTGATTGCTCTTCCCTAGCCAATTTAGCCTATTGGGAAGTCACCTTAAGTGGTAGCATGCAACCAAAATCAGTCAAGAAGTCAACTTGTTCTTTGGGACTAAAAATGGTTCAACTAAAGGTTTCAGTCACATAAGTTACATGACTCAATTTGGGTGAAAACTTTAGACACATGTGACATGACCTTCTCCATGTGTACTTGATCATGCAAGCATCCCAAGCCTGTATAGCAATACCTATGTTTTGAGCTCATGTAAAAAGTCTATACTCACCATCCAAACCACACTATCTTAAATCCCAAGTAAGCTTGGGCCAAGCAAAAAGGAATAAAATAAAAATAAATGTATAAGGCCTAAGCATAAATCGGACTTGGTATGTACTGAGCTTATGAAACTTCTTCACAAAAATAACTAAAAATTACTATATCATATTTTATTTATAGTTTCATATACAAATACAATAAAAATAAACAACTAATAATAATTATCATAACAAGTATATATACTAATATTATAATAAATATTTATTAATACAAATTATTATAGGCAGTGAGTGAGAGAGAGCTTGAGACTTGAGAGTTGAGAGTGAAAGAAAAGAATCAGAGAAGTGATGAACAACAAATGAAGACCCGAAGAGTAGACCATAAGATTAGGTTTTTAAGTTCTGTCCAAAACGGCGTCGTTTTGAAGTTTCTGGATTTTTTATTATTATTTTTTTTATATAACAGGAAAAATCTTGTACCGGCCGAAATTCCCATTTCGGCCGGAATTGACCGGAATCGGCCGGAATGGCCGGAATGACCCGAAACGGCCCGAAATTTGAGCCGAGGTGGAACGCAGGTCATTCCAGTACCGTTTTGCATACCGGAACGAAAAATTCCGTCCGTTCCGGCCGGAACGGAACGGAATTAATAACAATGGTTTAAATCTTATGGGAGGACTTTTATATCAAGTTTGAGAGCTCTTAATGATTAGTATATGTAGAAGAAGTGAAGCTATTAACCCCCCATGTTCTTAAACAAGTAGAAAACTTCATATTTTCGATTGTTTGGGTAAAATAATGAGTTGCTTTTTGCATAAATTAGAAAAAAGCTTTACCAAATGTGATTGATTGCTCTTCCCTAGCCAATTTAGCCTATTGGGAAGTCACCTTAAGTGGTAGCATGCAACCAAAATCAGTCAAGAAGTCAACTTGTTCTTTGGGACTAAAAATGGTTCAACTAAAGGTTTCAGTCACATAAGTTACATGACTCAATTTGGGTGAAAACTTTAGACACATGTGACATGACCTTCTCCATGTGTACTTGATCATGCAAGCATCCCAAGCCTGTATAGCAATACCTATGTTTTGAGCTCATGTAAAAAGTCTATACTCACCATCCAAACCACACTATCTTAAATCCCAAGTAAGCTTGGGCCAAGCAAAAAGGAATAAAATAAAAATAAATGTATAAGGCCTAAGCATAAATCGGACTTGGTATGTACTGAGCTTATGAAACTTCTTCACAAAAATAACTAAAAATTACTATATCATATTTTATTTATAGTTTCATATACAAATACAATAAAAATAAACAACTAATAATAATTATCATAACAAGTATATATACTAATATTATAATAAATATTTATTAATACAAATTATTATAATAAGTATTTATAACAAATAAAAGATTTTTGTGCAGTGAATGAATTGTTGATTAGTTATATGGATATTGATTTGTTTAAACGTGATAGATTAGATGATTGTACATTACGTAAGATTTGAGCACCATTCACGAGATGCATGTAGCTTCACTCAATCAGTTTCTTAATTGCAAGATATTTGTCATTGCCTGCCTCGTGTTCTTACGTTTCAAAATTTATGATTTTATTTATCTTAAGATAGTAAAAAATTTATACAATCTTAGCTGCCACGAAAATCATATTATACTCATTCAACTTAATTCATTGGACTTTCTCAAAAAAAAAAACTTAATTCATTGGAAAGCTAAACACAACAAGTAAAAACAATCCACTGTGAAAGTGCCAAGTGGGAAATAAATTTAAAAAACCACGCGTTTTAACTTTTGAGGCGCGTGAAAGATTCTTCGGGTGTAGGTGTGTAGCAGAGAAACGTCAAAAGCTGAGTACGTGGACACAGATCAGCACTATTCATTAGCGTACTCGGGCAATCATTCAAACCACAAACAGTACCACACACTCTCTGTGATCATTTCAACCCTAAAAAACACGTGTACGGTCAATAAAAATTAACGTTTAGATTTTTTTTTTTTCCTTCTTAATTCCGTGTTATGATCGATAACTCTACGGAGAATAATGATAAGTTGTGTACTAATGTACACCATGTGTATCTGACGTGGTAATCATATCCGCCGTCAACTTTAACTGTCAAAAACGTGTCGGATATATTGGTACCGTTGGATAAGTTGATAACGCAAAGCCCCATCCCACGAAATCAGGACAAGAAGGTCGAGACCCAGAAGAACTCATAAAGTAAAATAAAAATGGTGTCAAATTGCAGTTACAGTGCTCGATCTCCCGCTATAAATACTAGTCTCTTAAATCCAACCGCATTGCATTCTTCGTCCTCGTATTCTATTTTGTTTCCAAAGCCACTCAAACAACTCTCTAGTTCTGGTGCTTTTCTATTTTCCTTTATTTTCGTTAATTCAGTCTGTTTGGTTCCCGAGAAATTGAAGGGAAATTTTCGTTGAATAGTCCAAAAAACTAACAAAGTTTGTTTTGTTTGTGCATGTTTTGGAATTCGCAGGTGTTGTTCTTATTCGAATCGAATATTTCCCGTACTTTCTTTTAAGGTATTTACTTACTAAACCCACATTAAAAAAAGAAAAAGAAAATTAGAGCTGAATTCAATGAATCTAATACTTGTAATTCTTTGGAATCGCAGAAAAACGATCTAAGAGCACCGTGCAAAGAAGAAGAAGACAAAATGACGATTAAGGAGGCGGTTAGGATCTCCGACAGGAAGATCCTAGTAAAAGACCGAACAATCCTAACAGGAGTACCGGACAATGTGATAGCAACGTCCGGTTCGGAGACCGGTCCGGTCGACGGCGTGTTCGTTGGTGCTGTTTTCGACAAGGAAAACAGTAGGCACGTGGTGTCTCTGGGAACGCTACGTGAGGTCCGGTTCATGTCGTGCTTTAGGTTCAAGTTATGGTGGATGGCCCAGAAGATGGGCGATAAAGGAAGAGACATTCCGTTAGAGACTCAGTTCCTATTGGTCGAGACCAAAGACGGGTCCCACCTCGACGAAAACGAGGAGAACCAGGTTGTCTACACGGTTTTCCTCCCTTTGATCGAAGGCTCGTTCCGTGCGGTTTTACAAGGCAATGATCGCGACGAGTTGGAGCTTTGTTTGGAGAGCGGTGACGTGGACACCAAAGCGTCGTCGTTTACGCACTCGGTGTTTATCAGCGCGGGGACTGATCCTTTTGCTACGATCACAGACGCGATCAGAGCCGTTAAATCCCATCTGAAGACTTTCCGTCAAAGGCACGAGAAAAAATTGCCTGGGATCGTTGACTATTTCGGTTGGTGCACCTGGGATGCGTTTTATCAAGAAGTGACTCAAGAAGGGGTTGAAGCTGGGCTTGAATCTTTGGCCGCTGGTGGGACCCCATCGAAGTTTGTGATCATCGATGATGGGTGGCAATCGGTCGGTGAGGATTCAAAGGAGGAGAGTCAGAGCGAGATGAATCAGCAGCCGTTGCTTAGGTTGACTGGGATTAAGGAAAACTCGAAGTTTCAAAACAAGGACGATCCGACGGTGGGGATTAAGAGCATAGTGAATATAGCGAAAGAGAAACATGGGTTGAAGTACGTGTACGTGTGGCATGCGATTACTGGGTACTGGGGTGGGGTCCGCCCGGGTGTGAAGGAGATGGAGGAATATGGGTCGTTGATGAAATATCCAACGACGTCAAAGGGAGTGATGGATAATGATCCCACGTGGAAGACAGATGTGATGGCGTTACAAGGATTGGGTTTGGTGAACCCAAAGAGCGTGTACAAGTTTTACAACGAGCTGCATAGTTATTTGGCGTCTGCGGGTGTAGATGGGGTTAAGGTGGACGTGCAGTGTATATTGGAGACACTTGGAACTGGGCTCGGTGGTCGGGTCGAGTTGACCCGGCAGTATCATCAGGCTCTTGATGCTTCTGTGGCTAGGAATTTCCCTGATAATGGGATCATTGCTTGCATGTGTCACAACACTGATGCACTTTACTGGTAAATTTTCCTTGCTTCAAGTTCGTTATAGTTAGTAATATAACATTTAATGATATGTTTTTCAGTTTATAACAATGAAATTACTGACTATTTTAGGCAACAGCTTTATCTAACTTTTCACTAAATTTTTTTTCTAGAAGTATCGTATTAGTAATGTATATAAACAGTAAAAATTAAATAAAACAAGTAAATTAGTAAGTATTTTACATGAGACTCATAATATAAATGGTAAGAAATATAAACAATAACCTAATTTATAAGTGATATTTTATGAAATAATTAAATGTTATCGTCACGAGCACTTGATGAAAATCATCCATATAATAAAGAGAAATAGAATTAAATATGAAGGGTTAAAATGAAAATAATTATTTATTTATTTATTATACAATTAGTGAGAATTGAGATATAATTTGATAAAGTGAGTGACAAATGATGCAGCTCGAAACAAACGGCAGTGGTGAGAGCATCAGATGATTTTTTCCCGCGGGATCCGACGTCACATACAATACACATAGCGGCAGTATCATACAACAGTGTGTTTTTGGGGGAGTTTATGCAGCCTGATTGGGATATGTTTCACTCGCTTCATCCAGCTGCTGATTACCATGGATCAGCCAGGGCTATTAGTGGTGGCCCACTTTATGTTAGGTAAGTGAGTACTGGGTAGTTAATAGTTATATTAAATACTCATAAAGAGTCATTCATTATTCACCAGTTTTATTTATCACTTTATTATAACGGATATATGTGTATTTGTGATTGTAATTGTGTTTGTGGGGGTACAGTGATGCGCCAGGGAACCACAATTTTGAGCTATTAAAGAAGATGGTGTTGCCTGATGGTTCCATCCTTCGAGCCCGTTTGCCTGGTCGGCCCACTAGGGATTGTTTGTTCACTGACCCAGCCCGTGATGGTGTTAGGTATTCACCGTTTCTTCTCTCTCTCTCTATCTCTCTCTCTCTCTCAATAATTGAATACCAGTTTGGAGTTGCTAAAGTAAGTAGAGTTAGAACTTGGCATATAGAATTTTAGCGTGTTAAATAAATTATGATGATTTAAAAAAAAAAAAATTCTTGATTTACAAAGCATCCATACTAAATTGTATTGATTTTTTTTTTGGAGGTATAAAACTTAATAAAAAATGGTCTTTAATAAAAAAACAATTGTTCAGATTAATTTTCTACATTAGATTTTTTTTTTTGGCTGAGAAAGTGAAATATATATATTAAGTTATTAACAACCCAAAATAAACATTTTACAGTAATCTAGAGTAGATATTTGTTGGACTTTCCATAATACACAAAATACAAAGAAGTTGGACAAATCCAATATAGACAAAAGTTTATCATTTAAAGTAATTCCCAAAACAGCTAAATCATCAACATACTTATTAGCTTCCCTAAACATGTGCTGCACTGAACCCTGCCAAGGCCTAGCTAGGATGCTCTGCAATCAGTAATGAAAGCAGTTTTAAATTTTAAGGTTTAATTTATAACCTTTTAAACTGTATGCAATCTAGTGTTAAAAATTCAGAATCAATCCTAAGAAGACCCCAGTTTCATTTTTTAAGTAGTTTATCAATCAAGTAAATACTTTGAGATACTTATACATTACCCAGCTTATGATGATTTTTTGATTTCAAAAGAAGCATATATATATATATATATAAATTCTAACAAAATAAATCAAATGATGCATCAGCTTGTTGAAGATATGGAATATGAACAAGTACACTGGAGTCCTGGGTGTGTACAACTGCCAAGGTGCAGCCTGGAACAGCATTGAAAGAAAGAACACCTTCCACCAAACCAAATCAGACTCTCTCACTGGCTACATTCGAGGCCGTGACGTCCATCTCATAGCGGAGGCTGCCACTGAGCCCAACTGGAATGGTGACTGTGCCGTCTACTGTCACCGTTTGGGTGAGCTTGTAGTCCTTCCATACAATGCGTCCATGCCAGTGTCACTTAAGGTCCTTGAGCATGACATTTTCACTGTCACACCCATCAAGGTTTTAGCACCCGGGATTGGTTTTGCTCCCTTGGGACTCGTCAACATGTTCAATGCTGGTGGAGCTATCGAAGGGTTGGAATATGAAGTGGAGAATAAGAGTTCAGAGTTGGTTGGTAAAGTTCATTTGGAGGTTAAAGGGTGTGGTAAATTTGGTGCATATTCAATGACCAGGCCGAAGAGGTGCATTGTGGATTCTAATGTGATTGAGTTTGCGTATGATTCGGAGTCTGGTTTGGTGACTTTGAGCTTGGATCAGTTGCCTGAGGAGGGCCAGAAGGTTCATTTTATTGAGTTTGAGTTATGACCAATTCTTTGTATCAATTAGGTAAAGAGAGGTAGAGGAGGGTGAAATGCTGGGTGGGCTAGTTGGGATTCTGATGAGAGAGGGATTTGCCATTGTGTCTGTTGTATTTTAACAGACCCATTATTGTATGTTGGGTTCATTAGTTAATGTAAGATTCGGAGGGAAAGAAATCTAAATAAAGTCTCTTTCTTTTGCATAATATATACCATGTCTTTACATTTTTTTTTTCTTAAAAAATAATAAAAAGAACACTAATCAAAATAGCAGTTTCAAACTGACCAGCACAATCAAAATTATATGAAGAAACATCAAGGCCCCAGACGATGATAATAAGAAGCATAGCTTTCTGTCCAGAGCCTTGCAGAGCAGCATTGACCACTTTTATCATAAAAGAGAACTTGCATTTGAATTCCCCTCAGAGCCGTGCACTTATTTGTAAGTTGACCATTATCTATTTTAATTGAGTCACCAAGTACCTACAAACAATCATCAAAAAACTTAATCTTGTTTTATTTGTGTTATTTATATTTATTCAGATAACAAAAATAAGAAAAAGAACACAAATTTGAATACAGCAGCCCAGCTGATGGAGAGAACCATTGACATATGATGGTCATTAATTACCACTGGGGTGATCACAAATCAGATTACAAGCATGTTCACTTTGCCCAAAAATTTAACCCCATAAAAAAAGAAGTTAAACGGAATAAAATGGAGTCATGCGCAATGGAGAGCTTGGTTTCCAATTGAAAAGCATGGCAGACACCGGGATCATCACATTCGTATCACATACAAAGCTATACTCTAATCCTGATATCAGTGAAGATAACAATGACTTCCAACATACTGTTTGTTAACTGGTGGGCTCAAACTCAATTAAATCATTTTGATCAGTGGAGCTAGGTTCTTCTGTTAGCCCTCTACAATTTAACAACCAGCAACATGGCCTTCCATTCTCCTCCAAGTAATTAACAAAAACTCATGTCAATTGCAAGATTAACAGGAAATTTTGTAATAGGAAGCCTTTGTATGAATTAATTGAACGCATATTCTAAACAGGCCATCATTCATGATTTCACTCCTACACAATCGTTTGCTGTATTTACAAATCCACAGTACATACTGATGGGGCATAATCAAATAAGAACCTAACCCAAGGATCCATTAGCATTCTTCCTTTCTAAAACAAAATTAGGAGGTGATGCTTTTGTGTGGAAGTGCAATAAGAATGGAATAAAAAATATCAAGAAACTCTCCCTGCCCCTGAACTTTGCTCAACTGTGGAGGAACCTATGCTTTCATGAAGCTGCCACAGGTGCCATTGCCATTACATTTGTAACAGTAGTTGTTCCAGTTCTTGATCAAAGTCGTCATCATCTTGCTGTTGTTGCTCTTCTTGTTGTAGCTGCAACAGCGGCTGTTGTTCTCCATGAGGTTGCTGGCTGAATCCTGTTTGTCGATAAAAGATATCTTTTTGGACATTCCAGTCATCAGATATCTTCTCTACTGTATCTCCAATTAATTTCTTATCTTCTGATATGTGCTTTATGTCTTGGGTATCCACCACCTCGCTGGCCTCTTTAACAAGAAATCAAGATGAGAGGCATAAATAAAGAATTGAATTACCATAATTAAACTTCTGAAAGGACAGAAGGACAAAACTGTCTGTAACAAGGGAGACAGTAGAAGAAATTTGCATTAAGTGGCACTACAAACGGTGCATGGTAATATCAGTTTTTTGTTTTTTTGAGAAGGGGGGAGGGGAAGTTGGGGGAGTTCAACTTACAAATAATATTGCATGTAATCTTGAGAGAAGATTTAACAGTGAAACTAGTTTAAAAAAAAACAAAATATAAATGTGAATGTTGTCATTCTAAAAGAGTAGAGAAAATGTGGGTATTACCATATTAGGAATTTCATAAATAATTTGGAGATTATTCAGTTTTCACAATTCTTTTTAATAAGTATTTGGCATTGACAATGAACATGACATTTGTCAAGGATATGGATTTTAAGAGATATAAATTAAAAACAAAAAAATCTATAAATTAAAAACAAAAAAATCTATGTAACATCATTGAAAATCATATTGGCCATTCAGACCTAAAAGTACCTAGACAAATCATACCAGATGTCCTCACAGAATGCCTAAGATTAGTTGATAAGATCTTTTAGGTGGCACTGTGAGAAGGAAATTAGAGTGAAAAATAATAGCTTAAAAAATTTCATCTGAATATCTTCAGAGTTGATGCACCATACTAGCTTTCTAGAATGCTAAAGATAGCAGCACTAAATATCATGATACCACTTGGAAACATATAAATTGCTCCCATATTTCTCTACTTATTCTGTTGCCACTGAATTAGGTAAGGAAAAATAAAGTACCTTCAATGGCCAATTTCTTTGACTCTGCATATTCTTTTGACATTTTCTGTAGCACATTCAAGTCAACTTCCGTACCCTGGTATTTTTTTTGGGGGGTGGGGGGCGGGGGGTGGTGAAGGATGTTAGATGCAGTATAAGCAAAACAAGCTAATTTGCATAGAAGTATAAAACGAAATCCACAGGAACACAGTACCCAGTATGACAATTAAGGATCACCAAATCAACAAGCTGATAAGTGGCTAAAATGCATAACAGGCAAAACCAGATAACTGGTCAGTCCTCATTCAACTTTGGATCCGCCACCAACATCAATCAATGAAGTCGAATAAGCACTCCCAAAGAAAAATTCAATCAAATATGACATGTTCTTCTCAAGGTTATTACAAAATTTGCAGCTTGTGTTTAGTCCGGAGCCACCTAAGTTGGGTTAAAACTCACTTTGCTTTTCCCTAATTACATTTACAATTGGATTGGTTTAGGTTAGATGATCTCCAGCAGTCATCAGTGCTTTCCATTGATAGGTAAACACTCGACTCATGCACTGCAAAATATTGAACCCATGAACTTACCTTCCATCCTTTCTAATGGGGAAGAAGATGACATCAGTACAAGGAGCATTGGCAACAGTCATCAATGCTCAGTATGCGCTAAACCAATTGGCGACATCCTACTATAGTTTACATATCGCAATTTCGGAAGAATTTCAAAATTCTTTGATTTATCACGTAGTTGATATATTTATATGGATGCAAACATTCAAAAGTGGTAGATTTCTTGTTGAATAAGTTCAAAAGTTGCAGAATTCTGAACTACTACCCTCCTTAGAGGGAGACACTATAATCTGAAAGAAAAATAATGTATTTTTCACCAATTATGTCATTATAATGAAATCCAAAAAGTTGATATCCCCGATCATGCGTCTGCTCAAGGAGTGTAAAGATATATAAATGCATCTCATAAAGCACCATGATATTTACCAAGTCCATGTGGAGGAAGTGCTCCATCCGAGTATTAGCAAATAACCTGTTAGTCAAAAGGAAAGCAGGAAGCAATAATATGTTCAGATTATGTGAAATCACGTGTAATATGTTTAATAAGAAAAAAAACATAAAATAAAGATAATATGTTGCAACATACTTATCATATGCAACTTGAATGCGGGCATTCTGTAATTCTGTGAGTTGATTTACTGTCTCTGTAACAGAGCCTTCATTCATCTCCACAGACCCAAAGAGGAACATTTTTTTCTCAAGCATCCTTTTGACCAAAGCAGATACCACATTTATACCTTTTTCTTTTGCATCAACAACAAGGTTTGTAAGTTTCTTCAGCTCTCCTGTCAAATGGGAATGAAGTAAGCTGAGAGAGAGAGAGAGAGAGAGAGGACATCCTAGGTTTTGGTTAAACAAAGCATATAATAAGTAATAACTTTCATTAGAGTCCATGCATGGGTTAAAAATAAACCAGCCACCAAGCTGGCAGAGCTGAAAGGAATTGTACCAGAGAATAATATTTGAGTATAGATTAAAACTAATTGGTGCCTTTACCTACAAACAATCACAACCAACTCTTTCCATAACAATTGCAGGAAAGTAAAACAGAGAAGATGTTTGTGTTGTTCTTTTTCTCACATCAACAATGGTTTCACAGTTTTAAGAATAATAAAGTGGCAACTGACATGTATGAAAGTTTTTTTTTTTAAAGGGAAGAAGAGGAAGAAGGTAAAATTGACCTCCAGTCAGGAAAATTAATGGTTAATAGCAATACATATTCTTTCAATCATTCATGACTGCAAGTAGGAGTTTGCCATCCACAACAGTAACATACGCTCTGCCCCAACTACAAATGGATTTGACTTTTGAACCTACTCCTACAAAGCACTTCATGAGGCCATCAATTATCATACTTAGCATCACTTTGAAGATAAATACCATGGCCTGGAATTGCTAGATTAGGCAACATGCAGAACATTAAGCTTTAGGAAGTTCAACAAAACAGAAGAATCCATCAATGAATGCAAATCTACATCAATAGGATATATGGACATGATAATAGAAAAGATCGTCAGAAATTGAGCATGGGAAAATCAAAGAAAAGCCTAAGAAAAGATGGTTTGAAATATTAGTTTACTTATGTCACAAAAACATAGACAAACACTACAAACTTAAACTGCAGGCATAAGGTAGGTAGTTTGAAAGGTTTAAATTCAAACAATGAGTGCAGTGCTGTAAAAGCATTGAACGCACTTTAGTACCAAGTTTAGTGTACAATCATACCAAGGGATAGATATATTCTGAAAGGAGGTTTGAAAGGCTGAGTCTCATAGAGGCAGTAAAGGCAATAGAGCCCACCCAATCTGCATGATAAAGAAGCATTACCTACAATGTAACCTGCACAGGAATACTCAAGAGTTACCATACCATGGCAAAACAACAAAGGTAACAAAGACGAGAAAGTTCCACACGCATCCAATGAGTTTTCTATCCATGACTTTTGTAGATTGAGGAAGTGCCATTTGAGCTAATATTCATTCGCAAAACTTAATGTAACATAAAATTTACGGAATTAGTAATTTTTGTGGACATAACAACATCTGAATCAAAAAAGTTTCATATAAAATTCAATGAATTCTCGTTCCATTGTTTTCATAATACAATAAGAGATGCAATGAGATGGATTAAACACAATTAATAACTAAATTGAATAATGTAAAAGAGCATACCAATTGAATGGGCATACAAAGATTGCATAAAGAAGGCCAAGTTGGAAGAAGGACTAGTCTCATATATGTAGGAGAACTTTCTAGAAAGCCAAACTCTCTTCATATCAGCCAAAGCTGTTGATTCACCCTGTTAAAAAAATCCACAAGGATTAAAATATAAAAACGAATTAATAATTTAAATTAAGAAGAATGGTATAATTAGAAAATGGTACCTCAGCAAACTCGCCTATAAGCTCATCAATGTCCAGCTTGAATGGAGAGAGATCCATTTGCTTACGAAAAAAAAAAAACTGCAGAAATTTGAAATCATAAGGTAAAAATCAAACTTTAAAAAAAGAAAAAGAAAAAAATAAAAGTAAAACATGGTATTGAAGCTTAATATTCAAAATTGAAAACTTTCTCAAGCATTCATATGATAATGATTACCAGTATTGATAATCGAGAAAGTTTCAAAACCAGTTAAAGGGTTTGCAAATTCAAAACCAGAGAAAGAACCTCGGATGCTCACCTCACCAGCGACAGAACCTCACCGGAAAAATACAATCAGATGCTCACCTCGCCAGGCTGGGCTGCGCGTGCGCCGGCCTGTTTCTGGTTCTGTTTCTGGTTTTTTTTTTTTTTTTTTTTCCTCTCTCTTTCTGTTCTGAGGAGAAGAAGATGCAGGATTTTAACTTTTAGTAGTGTGTTGGTATAAATCGAGTAAAATTGAGTATAAGAGACTTGAGATGCTAGAAAAATATAATTTCAAAACCGTAACTACTAACTACATAGTTAGGAAAATTTGGCTAATTTTCCATTTTGGCCGTTTGGGGTTTGTTTTTGTTTTTGTTTTTGTTTTTCAAGGATCGGATGATGTTAACGTTGTTTGCTGAACTCTATTGATTAATTGAGAAGACAAGTGACACGTAAGCAAGCAGGGCAAGCAACAAAAATAGCCCAGGAACTCATTGGACTGAACTGGCCCAACATGCAAAAAGATCGAGAGAAGTGAAAACATGGGTCGGAACCAATCCAGACATAGGAGCTGATTTTCTTTGAGATTTGTATGTTTCTTTCTTGCTTTGAATGATAATTCGGTTTCAAAAACGTTAGACAGGTGACTGATTTTTAAATTGGGTAGTTTAGGAACCCCACCTAGATTATTTTATTTTATTTTATTTTTTGAATAGGATTATTTTATTTTATTTAAGAAATACATAAGAAATTGTATTTTTTATAGAAGCAAACACACACTTAAAAGGGAGAGGGAAATGGGTGTTTTTGTGTTTTTTCTAATATTAATATAAGGGTAATTCTACAGTATTCTCTCTTTCTTTTTAGAGTACGGTACCTACTAGTAGGCAACCTGCTATATTAAGTTATCAAAACATCACATTTGATAGTACTATCCTTATATTGTGTAGTACTAATATTACATATGATTGTACTTTTTTCACATTCAATGGTTTTCTTATTTTTTCTCATATTTGATGGTATCATCCTCACATTATGCAGTACCAACATCACATATAACTGTACTTTTGTCACATTCGGTAGTTCTTTTATTTTTTTCTCACATTTGATGGTACCATCCTCACATTGTATAATACTAACATCACATGTGACTGTACTTTTGTCACATTCGATGGTTCCTTTATTTTTTTTCTCACATTTATTGGTACCATCTTCACATTGTGTAGTACTAACATCACATGTAATTGTACTTTTGTCACATTCGGTGGTTCTCTTATTTTTTTTTTCTTACATTTGATTGTACCATTTTCACATTACGTAGTATCAACATCACATGTAACTGTACTTTTTTCACATTCGGTGGTTCCTTTATTTTTTTTTTCTCACATTTGATGGTATCATCCTCACATTGTGCAATACCAACATCACATGTGACTGTATTTTGCCATATTTGGTGGTTCCTTTATTTTTTTCTCACGTTTGATGGTACCATCCTCACATTGTGCAGTATCAACATCACATGTAATTGTACTTTTGTCACATTCGGTGGTTCCTTTATTTTTTTCTCACATTTTATGGTACTAGTCTCACGAAGCGCAATACTAACATCATTTGTGACTGTACTTTTGTCACATTAAGTAGTTTCCTTATTTTTTTTTCTCATATTTTATGGTACTCATATTACGCAGTACTAACATCACATGTGACTGTACTTTTGTCACATTCGACGGTTCCCTTATTTTTTTTTTCTCACATTTGATGATTCTATTATCACATTAAGTAGTATCAACATTACATATGATAGTATTTTTGCCACAAATGACCGAAATGACTAGAAACCTTAAAAATGACTAAAATACCCTTGAAACTTAAAAAATGGCCCAAATTCCCCCGAAACCCTCTAAAATTACCGAAATACTCTTAAAACCTAAAAGATGACCAAAATACCCTTAGAACCTAAAAAATGACCGAATGACCCTAAAACCTAAAAAATGATTGAAGTACCTCCTAAAACCTAAAAATGAATGATGTGGGGGAAAAAGGGCCCGGCCCAACGTAATGGGCCGAAGGCCCATATGAGGGCTATTTTGCATCCGAGAAGAGGAAGATGAAGAAGGTAGGGCCCGGCTGGAAGTGGGACCCTAAAGATGAAGAATTATTGCAGTCCGAAGAGGACATCTCCTGTCCGAAGAGGTTGTAATCCTCTGACGCGATATCATAGATCAATTGAATGTGTGAAAGGCCAGGATGACCTTCCGAGGACTCCACCTGATCGAGATAAGCTTTGAGCATGCTATAGAACGATAAGGATGGAGAAATATCTAAGGGGAAAGATGCTGCCACCGTATTTAATGCACTGCAACAGCTTTTCTAGCCGCATTTATGTGGAGAAGACCCCTAAACAGTGCATCCTAACCTACCGCCACTCACACAGAGCTAAAAGAAGATGCCTGACGTGACATGTACTACAGCAAACTCATGGATGAGGAACACGTGGACGATGGAGATGAGGACAAGAGTGACTATATAAAGAAAGGAAGCTCCTAACAAAAGAGGGGAGAGACTTGGTTGTAACCCTAGGATTTTGGTTCATCAAATAAACTAATAGTGTAGCTCTTCGGATTGTCAAAGTTTACGTCCAAATTAATGTCAGCTTGTGTTTGAAAGCGGTGATCCGTTGTTATCAATCCCATACTTAATCTAGCTCTTTCACCCATACTCTACAAATTAATTGTCTTTGGGCTTGGGCCACAAAAACCAACCCTACAATTGGCGCCGTCTGTGGGAAGAGCTCGAGTGTAAGGGAAAATAGCAGTAGTTGATCATGGCTGAACAGGGGCAACAACCGGCGAAATCTGGGGCATCCCAGCATATTGATCCTTTTCTCAATTTGGAGCAGAGGCAAGACCGTGAAGGCAGTGTGCATACTACACATACTGAACGAACTCAGCCTCGTGGCGAGAGTCACGTTTCTCATGCAGAGAAAAACAGTATGTAAATAGAGATTGAAAGGTTAAAAAGGGAGCTACGCCATGAGAAAAGAAAACGTGCTGCCTCGCATCATGATGACGACTTGGATGATGGACAGGACATCACCTATGAGCAGCGGTCTCGAACTCCAATCAGCGAAACTTTTTCATATGAGGATGAGCGCCCTCGTAACAAGCAACCTCAAGGACCACCGCATGGAGGGGTGGGCAATGATGCCATGAGTAGGGCCTTGAATCAGATCTCCAGGTCACCTTTCACGCGTAGGATCAAAGGGGCGGAGCTTCCTCGGCGTTTCAACCAGCCAACTTTTACTATTTATAACGGCAAAACCGACCTTGTGGAGCATGTCAGCCATTTTAACCAAAGAATGGCTGTCTATTCCAAGGATGAAGCTCTAATGTGCAAGGTATTCCCCTCTAGTCTTGGTCCCGTGGCCATGAGGTGGTTTGATAACCTGAAGGCTGACTCCATCGATTCTTATCAAGAGCTCACTCAAGCTTTTGGTTCACGCTTCGTCACATGCCGAAGGGTGGCAAGGCCCTTGTCTTCTTTGCTATCCTTAAGCATGCGTGAGGGCGAGTCACTTAAGGCGTACTCGGATAGATATTGGGAGATGTTTAATGATATGGAGGGCAACTTTGACGCGATGGCCTTAGAGACGTTCAAGCTAGGCCTCCCCACTGATCATGGCTTAAGAACATCCTTGTCCGGCAAGCCTGTTACTAACATGCGCCAACTTATGGACCGTATTGAGAAGTACAAAAGGGTGGAAGAGGATCAGCAGAAAGGGAAGGGTAAGGATAAAGTTACCCCCCAAGACAGGAAGGACTTTAGATCGGATCGTTATAACAACAATAAGCCGAGGAGAGATTTCGTTGGGCACTCAGGCTCAGCAAATGCTCAAGCAGTTAATACAGTATTCAAAGAGCCTATTCATCAAGTCTTGGAAAAAATCAAGAACGAGTCGTTCTTTAGATGGCCGAGTAAAATGGTGGGGAATTTGGAGAGACGCAATCATAATCTCTATTGCCAGTACCACCAGGACCATGGGCATGCTACCGAAGACTGCAGAAGCTTATGGGATCATTTGGACCAACTGGTCCGTGAGGGCAAGTTGAGGCATCTTCTGCATCACTCTAGTGGCCGAGGAGGTCAACCGAATTCTGAATCCGAAAAGAGGGATTCTACAAAACCCCCATTAGGTATTATTAATGTCATTTTTGCAGCGCCAGGAAGAACCGGATCCCGGCCGTCAAAGGTTATGTCGGTGGCTCGGCTGCTAGTAGGAGATGCTGACCGAAATCCGAGGAGCCCTAGACAGATTGAGCCGCCAGTTTTAGGCTTTTCAGACGAAGATAAAGCTGGCACCATTCAGCCTCACGATGACGCCTTGGTAGTCACACTCAGGATCGGTGGATACGATGTGAAGAGGGTGATGGTGGACCAGGGTAGCGCGGTAGAGATTATGTATCCTGACCTCTTCAAGGGGCTGAATCTCACGCTTGGTGACTTAACTCCATACTGTTCTCCCCTGGTCAGCTTCGAGGGAAGGACGGTTAATCCGAAAGGACAAATACGACTGCCTGTTCAGACCGGCTCGGAGATAGTTGAGGTGGACTTCATTGTGGTAGATGTCTATTCCCCTTATACGGCGATTGTAGCCAGGCCTTGGTTACATACGCTAGGGGCCGTTTCCTCCACTCTGCATCAGAAAGTCAAATATCCTTCCGAAGGGCGCGTTTATGAGATCCGCGGAGATCAATCCTCGGCTAGGCAATGTCTGGTGGCTGCCATACGACACGAGCCCGAGGGTGAATCCTCGGCTAGGACGGGGGAAGACCTATAGCAGTTAAAGGGACGGTTGTCACCCGTCGAGGGACAGGATGAAGGTGTGAAATACGAGGACTTAATACAGGTTTTGGTTGGGACCAACCTGAAAGATACTTTCAAGTCGGATCTCAGATACCTCAGACAGAGAAAGAAGAACTAGTTGAGTTCCTTAAAAGAAATATTGATGTATTCGCATGGAGTACTTATGAAGCCCCAGGAGTGGACTCGGAGTTCATTTTCCATCATTTGAAGGTTAACCCTCTGAGTATACCGAAGAAGCACCCTCCTCGGCGGCCATCCAGAGAGCATGCTGAGGCAGTCAAGGAGGAGGTGCAAAAGCTCAAGCAGGCTAGGGCTATTAAAGAAGTTTTTTACCCCGAATGGTTGGCAAATACTGTGGTGGTAAAAAAGAAGAGTGGAAAGTGGCAAGTTTGTGTGGACTTCACAGACTTGAATAAGGCTTGCCCTAAGGACCCTTTCCCTATGCCGAAGATTGATCAAATAGTAGATGCTACTGTCGGCCATCCTCGGATGAGTTTTTTAGATGCCTTCCAAGGATATCATCAGATACCACTAGCCCCTGATGATCAGGAGAAAACCGCCTTTGTCACCCCCATTGGTAATTACCACTATAAAGTGATGTCGTTTGGCCTGAAAATGCAAGTTCTACCTACCAGCGGATGATGACCAAGATGTTTGAGTCACAACTGGGTAAAAGCATTGAGGTCTATATAGATGATATGGTGGTCAAGAGCAAAGTTATTTCTGAGCATTTGAAGGATCTTGATGATGTTTTCGAAACTCTGAGGAGACATAAGTTGCGTTTGAATGCGTCGAAGTGCTCATTCAGTGTGGGATCAGGCAAATTTTTGGGTTACATGGTAACGCACAGGGGAATTGAAGTCAATCCTGATCAGATAAAGGCTATTCAAAACTTGCAGCCTCCTCGGAATCTGAAAGAGATCCAGAAGTTAACGGGAATAACAGCTGCCTTAAACCGATTCATCTCCAGGTTCGCGGACAGATGCAAGCCCTTCTTCTCGCTGATTAACAAGTGGAAGGGATTTGGATGGACTGAAGAATGTGCCTCGGCTTTTCAACAACTTAAAGACTACTTGTCTCGGCCACTAATTATGTCTAGCCTTGAGCCAGATGAGGTTTTATTTGCCTATATTGCAGTGGTCCCCCACGCTGTAAGTTTAGTGCTGATAAGAGTGGATCAAGGCGTACAAAGGCCGGTCTACTATGTAAGTAAGTCTCTACATGAAGCCGAGATCAGATACTTACCATTGGAAAAAGCCATTTTGGCTGTAGTACTTGGAACGCGTAAATTGCCCCATTACTTCCAAGCCCATACTGTCGTGGTGCTCACGCAACTCCCACTTAAGACAGTACTTCGAAGTGCAGATTACACGGGGAGGATAGCCAAGTGGGGCACTATTCTAGGGGCTTTTGACATCAAGTACATGCCTCGCACTTCAGTCAAAGGACAGATCCTTGCAAATTTGGTGGCCGAGTTCACGGAGACCAGTTTGGAAGAAGTAGAGGTAACGAGGGGCATGGATGAAAAATCGGTTGGCATGATTTCTCAACAAGATCCTGCTCGATGGGAAGTATACGTAAATGGCGTTGCAAACCGAAAAGGTTCTGGAGTGGGGCTAGTCTTGACATCTCCAGAAGGAATCATCATCGAAAAATCGCTAAGGCTGGATTTTGGCGCGACCAATAATGAGGCCGAGTATGAAGCCCTATTGATGGGAATGGCTATGGTCCGAAGAATGGGAGGAAAGGTTGTGGAATTGTTCTCGGATTCGAGATTAGTTGTGGGCTAAGTACAAGGGGAGTTTGAAGCAAAGGATGAAAGGATGCAAGGATACTTGAATCAAGTCAAACGTCTGCAAGGGGAATTCGAATCTTGTAGCTTGCTATATGTTTCTAGAAGTAGCAATGCACACGCAGATTCTTTGGCCACATTAGCTACCTCTTCGAATCAAGATTTGCCGAGAGTTATCCTCGTAGAGGATCTCTATAAGCCCACTGGAACAGGAGGGGATGCATTTCAAGTACACCAGATTTGAGAAAGTTCATGCTGGATGGATCCCCTAATCAAATTCTTGAAGGATGATACCTTGCCAGAAGAGCGAAAGGAGGCTGACAAGATCCGAAGGAGGGCTACTAGATTTTGGCTGTCCGAAGACCGAAAGTTATACAAACGTTCCTACTCGGGACCATACCTGTTGTGTATTCACCCAGAGGCGGCTGAGTCGCTACTAGAAGAATTGCATGAAGGGATTTGTGGGAGTCACACTGGTGGCAGATCATTGGCCCACCGAGCCCTTACTCAGGGATATTGGTGGCCAAACATGCAAGAAGAGGCCCATGACTATGTGAAGAAATGTGATCAATGTCAGCGATTCGCACCGAACATACACCAGCTAAGTGGAGTCCTTAACCCACTATCTAGTCCATGGCCGTTTGTCCAATGGGGTTTAGACATAGTGGGTCCGTTCCCCAAGGTTGCAGGAAACAGAAAGTACCTCCTAGTCGGCACCGACTATTTCACGAAATGGGTAGAAGCTGAGCCTCTTGCCAATATCCGAGACGTGGATGTGCAAAAATTTGTGTGGAAGAGTATTGTCACTCGTTTCGGAGTTCCTCATACTCTCATTTCGGACAACGGCTTACAGTTCGACAGTAGCGCATTTCGGAGTTATTGTAGTGAACTAGGGATCACGAATAGATACTCTACTCCCTCCTATCCTCAAGGGAATGGACAAGCGGAAGCAGTTAATAAAGTCATAGTTAGTGGCTTAAAGAAGAGGTTGGATGACGCAAAGGGAAAGTGGGTCGAAGAGTTGCCACACGTGCTCTGGGCTTATAGAACTACACCTCGCAGATCTACTGGGGAGACGCCTTTTTCAATGACTTATGGGTCTGAAGCTGTCATTCCTTTGGAAACAGGCTTCCCAACTTTGAGAACTAGTTTGTTCAGCCCTGCCAGTAATGATGAGCTCTTAGAAGCAGGATTGGATTTGATCGAAGAAAGAAGAGAGAGTGCAATGGTTCGGCTGGCTCACTACCAGCAGAAACTTGGGCAAGGCTATGATGCCAAGGTCAAGCTAAGACCCTTAGAACCTGGTGATTTGGTACTCAGGAAAGTCGTCGGTACTGCAAAAAACCCAGCCTAGGGAAAATTATGACCGAATTGGGAGGGTCCATATCGCATCACTTCATGTGCCGGCATAGGGGCATATTTCCTAGAGGACTTGGATAGTCATGTAATACCCCGCCCCTGGAATGTAAATAACCTCAAAAGGTACTATTATTAATCGAATCTTTCTTTTTGTTTATTATGATAACTCATCACTCCTTATCTGGTCTCTAAGTGTTTAAACTTAAACCCAATCATGCCTGTAGTCCTCGGACCAGATGATTTTGGGCTAGTTAACACTTCTTATCTGGTCTTTAAGTGTGTAAACTTAAACCTAATCATGCTTGTAGTCCTCGGACCAGATGATTTTGGGTTAGTTAACACTCTTTATCTGTTCTCTAAGTGTTTAAACGTAAACCCCATCATGCCTGTAGTCCTCGGACCAGATGATTTTGGGTTAGTTAGCACTCCTTGTCTGCTCTAAGTGTTTAAACTTAAACCCAATCATGCCTGTAGTCCTCGGACCAAATAATTTTGGGTTAATTAACACTCTTTATCTGTTCTCTAAGTGTTTAAACTTAAACCCCATCATGCCTGTAGTCCTCGGACCAGATGATTTTGGGTTAGTTAACACCTTATCTGTTCTCTAAGTGTTTAAACTTAAACCCACTCATGCCTGTAATCCTCGGACCAGATGATTTTAGGTTGGTTAACACTCCCTATTGGTTACCTAAATACTAAGGATTGAACCCAATCATGTTTGTGGTCTTCCGACCAGGTGATTGCTAGTTAGTTAATGTTGTTGTACCGTTATTAATACTAAGTTATTCTTAAAATAAATCTTGCTTAGCATTATTGACTCTGTTTAATATCAACTTTAAGCCTGTGTTAATTCCTGAGTATGCATGCAAAAGGATTTGTCCATCCTTGTAATATTTGGTATGGTCATCCTTTAGCTGTAACCTTTACGTACTGCCTTCTTCGGAACCAATTTTAATTGCAATTGTCAGCGAGGCAAAGTAACTATGTCTATCTCTATGGCTATAACTACAGCATGGAATTACTTGTAACAAAAGAAAGACATATAGAATGCAATAAATACACTAAAGCTGAAACAAAAATTATTTCATTAATCAAAATAGGATAGTTTACAACTCCCTGCAGTAAGGGGGGAACTTTTTTTTTTTTTTTTTTTTTTAAAAAAAACAACAACAACAACAACAACAAAATAACTAAATCCTAAGTTTTTGTTGGAGCTTGGTCTTGAGGATCCGAGGGCACTTTCTCTCCTTCCAAGACCTCATCTTTTTCTTGTTGTGGCTCAGTAGAGGGGGCGTGATCACCTAGCAGGTTGGGATCCTTGGTAGGCTCAAGGATGACTGGGGGAGTTGGGTTGACCAAAGGCTGCTCTGAGGCCTCTGGGAGTTGTGCTGGAGGAGGGGCATTAGCCTCTGGAAGCTGTCGAATGTCTTCATCATAGAAGATATTCTCTGGTAGTCTCAGTTCTGAATCAGCGGGCACTCCAGCAGCATCCAGCGCTTTGCCCCAGGTCAAATCACAGTAATCCCGAACGACCGAGGCGAATTGCTCGGTGAGACCTTTCTCCGTTGTCTCCACTCCCAGCTGATAGGATGCTTTCTTCTTGGCCTCGGTCGCCTCCTTAGCCAGCTGGGCGTCCCTCCGAGCCTCTTTGGCAACCTCCTTAGCCTTTAGTAGCTCGGGGCGAAGCTCCTTCATAAGCTCCCTCTCGGTCACCAAATTTTTCTGAGCTTCGTTCAGTAGCTTGTGCTGGGCTTCGGCCTGGGTCTTAGCATTTCTAAGACCAGCATGGAAGCTATCCTTTTCATGGGTCACTCCTTTTAGCTGGTCCGAGATCTGAGAGACCTTCCTTCAGGCTACCTAAGGCCCTTTTTGCTTCTGACCTAGCTTGGGCCTCTGCTTGGGCTTCTATATAGGCCTTACGGTTCCATTCTTCGGCCACATAGACCTGCTGGGTGATCTGAACAAATAAGGTAATAGTGTCAGCACATAAACATAGAAAATCAATACTATAACCGAGGAGTTGAATGAGTATACTTACCATGACCAAATCCCTCTTCAAAGACGTAAAGAGTTCATACTGGCTGAAACGCCTATATGACTCCATGTCTCGGGGGAGGAGCAACGGTTACTGCAGCGCTTCGGCTATAAGACCAGCCCTACCCCCATCATAATTCCTGACCGAGGTCTCCTAGGAAAAAGGGACGCCGTCAAGTTCTAACCTGGGAGACCACGTGCGTTGCCCTCGGCGCACGTCGGCCATTGAGGGCTCCTTTCTGCTCTCTACAGAGGAGGCCCTTTTGTTGCAATGGTCCTTTCCTACCTTCTGCTGCTTAGCCTTTGGTGGTAATACCACCTCCCTATCCTCGGGCTCCATCGGCCTCTTCTTCTTTAAATTCGGTATCGGTTTGAGAGCCGGATCGGAAACCTGTGGTGGAGGAGGAGGTAGAGGTAGATTCACCGCTGGCTGAGAGGTCCCCGTCCCCTTTACCTCAGCTTTGTTGCCCTTTTTCTTCAGGAGGAATTTCAGGTCAGACATTTCTTCCTCCGAGGAGTCCTCAGGGACTGTAGTCAACAGCAGGGGTGGTCGAATGCAAGATTGCCTGTCAGGTTCCTCCTCGGAATCTGAAGAAGGTATTATCTGGACCCCTCCTTCAGTGTCCCCTTCAAATTTGAACTTATCGATTTGCTCCTCTAGTGAAGTGGAGGAGGAACCGACCCTTTCTCTTGCGGCCGACGGTTCAAGGGGGACTTGTTGAACTAGTCGGATTAGCAGTGGAACGCCCTGGGGGTTGGGGTGTGGAACAGGTGCGAGGTCGTAGGGCGCCAAATTTTTTTTTCAAGCAACGTCTATACGTTGCAGCCTATAATCACCTTGGGTGATGGCGTTACCTGCTGGCTGGATGTCGGCTTTTTTGGGTGTGTAGTCGAGTATAAGAGGAATGGACCTCAGCTGTCCATCCTCGCTGACGAATATCTCCGAGCGCAATAAGTAGTTGAGGGTGAGGGCGTTAATAAGGCTCAGTCGAGGAGCAATATGCACCTTATTTGTAAAACAAGCAAACCAGTTGGGTCAGAAAACAAATACAGGATAATATAAAGAAGAAGCAACTATGGAGAATGAAAGCCCTAAGACTACTGTTAGAGACCCTAAGTCCGAGAAGGCACACCTGGCTCTCTTGGCTCGGTCGGACAATGTAGACTGTCATGCCATGCGCCCGAGACGATCAAGTAGTCGTCTTTCATCCCTTTATTTGATTTGGGAAGGCAGGAGAACAATCTAACGACGTCGGAGCAGGATTTGAGATAGTATCCCGACCCTTTTTGGCCGCGACACTCATATAGTTATGCTAAGTCGTGCCAAGTTAGCCCTAGTCCTAATTGCTCGTTCAAGGCATTGAAGGCCCCTAGTATCCTAAAGGTGTTGGGCGCGCACTGCTCAGGAGAGAGCCTATGGTTGCGGAGATAGTTTAGGATGATAGAGCCCATTGGGAGGGTCATTCCTCCTTCAATGAAGGCTATCATGGGAGGACAATACCTCAGATTTACCCCCCGCGGGATATTATGATTTCTCTTGAATTCCTCTATCAGCGCCGGACTATTGACGAGATATTGGAATTTGCCCATTTCTAAGGGAGTGACTGAAGTAATGAACAGAAGAATGGTTTTGAGGGGAGAAAAGATTAGCCGAGAAGAAAATAAAGGATTAGGAGACGCCGAAACTTACACAAACAAGATAGGAATGAGAACCCTAACTCAAAATGAGCTCTTTGTAGATCTTGAAGGCAGAGAACGCAGGAATCCGAAGAGAAGTGAAAGGCTTTCGAAGGGAAGAACTCTCTGGGTGCTCTGAGAATGCTCTGGGTACTTTGAGAATGTGTAAAGTAAAGAAAAATAATCTCCTTCAGAGGTTTATATACTGAGACAGATGAAGCGGTGTCATTCATTCCGCTCAAATCCCGAAGGCGAACCCTGGCCGTTTGATCAACAACCCACCGTTGGATGCAAAAGACAAAGAGCTGCCTAGAGTGATTGATACAGCGCTTTGGGAATATGGGATTTACAGCGGCAATAATGAGGCAAGCATCTCTATTTATGACTTTTCATTTCTAAATTTATTAATTTTTCTTATTTTTATCCCTTTTTTCCCGCGTGGCAAATCAAAATCTTACCTTTTCTTCTTGGATGCGAGGGAAAAACTAAAATTTTGAGAGGCTATTGTGGGGGAAAAAGGGCCCGGCCCAACGTAATGGGCCGAAGGCCCATAGGAGGGCTATTTTGCGTCGGAGAAGAGGAAGATGAAGAAGGTAGGGCCTGGCTGGAAGTGGGACCCTCAAGATGAAGAATTATCACAGTTCGAAGAGGACATCTCCTGTCCGAAGAGGTTGTAATCCTCTGACGCGATATCATAGATTAATTGAATGTGTGAAAGGCCAGAGTGACCTTCTGAGGACTTCACCTGATCGAGATAAGCTCTGAGCATGCTATGGAACGATAAGGATGGAGAAATATCTAAGGGGAAAGCTGCTGCCACCGTATTTAATGCACTGCAACAGCTTTTCTGGCCGCATTTATGTGGAGAAGACCCCTGAACAGTGCATCCTAACCTACCGCCACTCACACAGAGCTAAAAGAAGATGCATGACGTGACATGTTCTATAGCAAACTCATGGATGAGGAACACGTGGACGATGGAGATGAGGACAAGAGTGACTATATAAAGAAAGGAAGCTCCTAACAAGGGGGAGGAGGAAAAAACTTGGTTGTATCTCTAGGATTTTGGTTCATCAGAAAAACTAATAGTGTAGCTCTTCGGATTATCAAAGTTTACGTACAAATTAATGTCAGCTTGTGTTTGAAAGCGATGATCCGTTGTTATCAATCCCAGACTTAATCTAGCTCTTTCACCCATACTCTACAAATTAATTGTCTTTGGGCTTGGGCCACAAAAACCAACCCTACAATATATATTATATATATATATATATATATATAGAGCCAAAGTTTAGATAAAGTTTAATTAAAATTTGAAATTAGAATCCAATTTTACATCATGTGTCTAAATTTATGTGGAGACCACATCATAATTATCCACTTAAGTTTGTGCCATATTTCCACTTAAGTTTTTTAATCTTTATGCGAAGTGAGTTATTTAGTGCAAAATACTAAGAACCTAATATTAACGAACTATAAAATTTTTTTAAAAAAAATCACATACACTCAATAAAAATCACTATACGTTCTATCTTATTAAAAATTAGAAAAAAAAATGATCATAAGTAGTATTAAATTTAGATAAGAATTTTAATATGCAACTAATTACGTTTACTTTAAAAAAAATAATTTGACTAATTATTTATATTTTTATGATAAAAATTGTGTTTAATTTTAAATATATATATACATATGCATTAATGCATATGTTACGTGCTATTTTTTTTTTAATAATTTGACTAATTATTTATATTTTTATAATGAAAATTGAGTTTAATTTTAAATGCATCAATTTGTTTACATGTGTTACATGCTAGTTCATATTAATAAATGTCATTTTTATCAAACTTAAATTCAAATTTAAATATAAAATTGTTGATAAACCCTTCATTTTGGATCATTTATTAAATGGGTTGAAATTGGTCATATCCATGTTAACACAATACATGTTTATTAAATAGCTTAAAATGAGTCAAATTTGTGTTAGCACAACACAACTTGTATACTAAGTGTGTTACGTACGTAATGTCGTGTCAACCTGCTTAATAAACTGGTCGTGTTAGGATTAAGACATGATTTTTAAGAACACCCTTTACCTTGATACGATAGGAACATGAATCTCTACCATGAATTGCCTCCCCCGTTCTATGAAAGAAATGTAATGTGTATTGACAAGGCGATAAACATAGTTTTATCATGGTTTCTAAACCCAGACCGGACCTTATGGTTCGACCAAGCTAACCGTGAACCGTTCATGAAAACTGTTTTTTTATATATAAGAACCGGGCATGTAAACAATATGAGAGAACCACTTGAACCAAGGTCTAACCTGGAAACCATTCAAATCGTAAGCCAATTCAACCTTTAGTTTGTGAAGAAATTTCCTTTTCGATCTGAAATTCTGGCATGGATTTGAAGTAAGAAAAAAAAAAAAACAAAAAATAATAAAGAAGATCCAAAAATGAAGCAAAAAATATAAGAAGCATCAATGGTATTGTGAGATTTTAAAAAAGTTTAAAAAAAAAAAGAAAAAAAAGGGATGAGATGAGTTGCAGATGTGAGGAGGAAGAAGGAGAAGGGAGTAGGAGCTAATGTTGGGTAACTGTGTAAATGAAGTAAAGCGTCACAGGGAAAGTAATAATGTCAAGAGATAAATTTGAAATCACATGGGTAGGTGGGAGTCAGAGTGTAAAAATGAGATTAAAATTGAAAATGAATCCTCTTCCCAGGTTTTGCAAAATAGTCAAATACCCCATTATACTAGTACTCTAGTAGTACTACTTTATTTACTAAAAGTCCTGAGTTTTTAATCTTTAAAAAAAAAAAAAAAAATCTCATCTCTACTCTTATTTGGATTTTCTAAAAACATAATATGTAATTCATTAATTTATAGTATCATTTAGGTATAATAAGAATAAGTAATAATATAGCTTTTCTCTCCCAAGTGGAGCTCTCTCTCTCTCTCTCGTTTGAAACAAGCTTCTCCCTCCCTTGGACTAGTTCTAGGGGTATTTTCTTTTGCTTTGATTTAGATTTATTGATAAGTATGGTAGATGATGTGATTGATAGAATGGAAAATATGAAACTAACAACTAATGAAGAGGAGATTTTTCCTATATCGGATGACGGGCGACTGGAAGCTATTGAGAGTTGCACTTTAAGTCTTATTGGGAAATTCCTCACATGTAAGCCTGTCAATAAAAGGGCAACGAAGAACCCATTGAGAAGAGCACGGGGGTTGGATGACAAGTTGCGGATCATGGAGGTTAGGCCAAATATTTTTCAGTTAAAATTCCAATCGGAGTTTAATCTGGTTAGAGTACTTAGAGGAGGCCCTTGGTCGTTTAACAATCAACTGCTCATGCTCCAACAATGGAAGAAAGGAATGAATGTGGATAATATAAAGATGGACACCGCCTCACTTTGGGTCCAAATATGGGCAGCCCTATTTGATATGGTGTCTCCCTAAGTAGTGAAGGAAGTTGGGAGGAAACTAGGCTTGGTTGAGGAGGTGGAAGGGCGGCGAAGACAAGATGACTTTAACTTCTTTATGAGAGTCCGAGTTGCATTGCCAATAACTAAGTTGCTCTGACGGGGTGGTTTTATTGCTGGTTCAGATGGAGTGCGTACGTGGGTGAAATTCAAATATGAGAAACTTCCACTGTTTTGCCACTACTGTGACATATTGGGACATGATTTGAAGCATTGTGCTACCCACTTTGCATTGTTGAAAAATGGTGGTGAAGTGGAATACTAGTATGGGGACTGTCTAAGAGCGATAGGGAGTCAACCAAGATCTTCTCAGACTCAAAACATTGACACAGGCTTCAGTTTCAATGCTGATACAGGTGAATACTAGAAGTGGACAACAGGTTGATAATGCAGGTGCAGGGATTAATGGTACTACGTATGTAAAGGAAATGGCTGCTATGTTCGTGGAAGGAAATCTCGTGAGTTCAGGGATGATGCCGAATGTTCAACAAGTTGATAATGCAAATAATTATTGTATCACGAACATGAAGGGAGTGAATGCTAGTTCATTGGAAAAGGGTTCGGATTTTCAGGAGAATAATGATTTGAATGGAGATAATGTTATCATGAAAGCTGGATTCTTATCTGATAGAACTGATGGTGTGGTAGTGGATTCAAGTTTAAGTGGCACTGAGGGCAACGCATCTAAATATGAGACATCAAGTGAACATTAGAGGTTGGATAAAATTTGGCCTCTCCCACTCCCATTAAAGCCCAAATCTACTTGGACTAGAATTAACTGAATGGATTTTGTGCTTAGTGGGTTCTCTAAGGCCTTAATAATACTAGTTTTTGAGAAAAGGAACTTCATGCATAAGTCTGATTAGGTTGAGCAGGATGATGACCATACCAGAGAACTCACTAAATGTGGGAAGGTGGACAATGAGGGAGCAAACAATTATGGTGTATCGGTAGGGGTGGAGAACCACCCTTGTCAGGAGGAATGAGGCTTCTAAGCTAGAACTGCCAAGGGCTTGAGAACCCTTGGACAGGTCATAGCCTTCGTAAATTAGTGAGGGAACAAGCTCCCATGATATGTTTCTTGATGGAAATGCAATTGGATAAAGACAAATTTGATAAGCTATATAATAATTTGCCCTTTCAGAATAAGATTATTGTCAAACATCCAGACTTGGGGAGTGGTCTAGTGTTAGGACATATATGTTTCACTTGTTAAGAACATATGTCATTCTTTTATGTAGTTTAGTAATCCTTTGACAAAACGCACTTTACTTGTATTTGGGTAGATCTAGGATGTGTTTATTATTTCAAGAAACATGATGTTCAAGTCTAGTATTAAAGTCATGAAGATTGGACCAAAAAAAAAGTGAAGAAAAGCTGTTCAATAAAGCTAGACAGATCGCTCGACACCTGTGGACAAATAGCTTGATAGCTGCTCGACACCTCTCTATAGCTAGGCTATTTATCGAGATTTTCAACTTCTTCTTATCGCAATCTCAATAGCTTCTCGACAGCTAGTGGATCGATCAAGAAAGCTCCTATCTCCTCGACAGCTTCTCGATAGCTATATCTGTCGACCTTTAAAGCTCGACACTTCCTTGACACCTCTCGATCAATCGAGGTTACAGGAATTCAGATTTGCAGATCTGATTTTCGACCCATGATGACATGTATGTATAGATTTTTTTTTTCTCACAACCCTAAACCTATATAAGGCTTATGTTAGAGGCCGTCACATAAGCGAATACAAGGAGAACATATGCAAAAGGTGACTAATGCCTTTTTTTCTCTAGAAAGAAGCTACTGCGTTTTTGTGCCTTAGGATTTTGTAATCAAGTGCTTCTTGATCTTCATTGTTGATGAAATGAAGAACTTCGTGGCCAACATCTTCTTCTAGTTGGTGATTGAAGTCACGTACTGGGATCCGCACAATTGGTTAGTCATATACTGGGATTCGTGCATTAAAGGGTGGCATTCATATATTGAAGAGTTCAGAGGTTCTGAAGCAGTAGAAGGTTTCTGCTGTGAGTTCATTTACGGTAATTGTAAAGTCTTGGGACAAAAGTTTTGTACTAGATTCGAAACTTTTCTTTACTATAGTAGATTACTTTTCGAGAAGGTTTTTCCCCAAGTTTTTTTACTTTGAAACTAGTTTGTTTCATTGATTTTCTTGGGTCATCATATCTTATCTTATTTATTTTTCCGCTACACGTGATTTTGATATGATATTGATGTTTGTTTGTTTTAACAAGTTTTATTTATAGTAAATCTATTAACAACTTGGATTTAAAACTTGTTAATTCTATCAAACGGGGTCTAAATTTTCCCAACAAGTGGTATCAGAACGGGTTCATTCTGATTGGATTAATTTCCTAAGTGTGATCCTTGACCCCCGTTGTCATAAATTATGGACAATCTCTTTTGATTCCTCCTTTATTTGATGGAACTAATTATGTGTACTAAAAAGTTTGTATGAAAGTTTTTTTTGCAGGCTCTAGGTGAATAAGTATGGCAAGCTGTTGAAGTTGGCTAGATTAAGCCAAAGGAAGCGCCGGTGGATTGGGATGATGCAACAATCATAGAGGCAAATTTCAACAGTAGGGCCTTGAATGCTTTGTTTTGTGGGGTGATTAGTGAGGAATTCAAGAAAATATCATCCACAAAAGTTGCCAAGGAAACATGGACCATTCTTGAGACTGCCTATGAAGGTACCAAGGCAATAAAGACTACGAAACTTCAACAACTCACTAGTAGTTTTGAAGAAATAAGGATGGAGGAGAATAAGACCTTTGATGAGTTCTATGCTAAACTCAAGGATATTTTAAATTCTGCCTTTAACCTTGGAGAATTTATAGCAGAATCCAAAATTGTTAGAAAAATCCTTAAGTCCTTGCCTGAAAGATTCCGTGCCAAGATCACTACTATTGAAGAAGTCAAGGATATTAATCAAATTCCTTTGACTGAGCTTGTAGGGAACCTTCAAACCTGTGAGATGGGATTACGCTCAATGGGAAAAGGTGGAAAGAGTAAAAACTTGGCTCTTAAGGGTATAGAGGAAGAGATTGAGGACTTTGAAGATGAAGATGAAAGTGAAGATGAAGATGAAGATGGTGATGAGGATGAGGATCTAATCTTCATAACTGATGAGATTATCAAACTTCTTCAATTTAGGAAAAAGGATAAGGGCAAACCTCCTAGGAAATCTAAATCCTCTAGGAAGGGTAAGAATGAGAAACTCCTTATTCAATGCCATGAGTGCAAAGGTTTTGGTTGTATGAGGATAGAGTATCCAAACTACCTCATGAAGGAAAAGACTAAGGAGTTAAAAGATAAATGGTTAGTTGCTACTTGGAGTGATACTGAGAATAACTCTTCTGATGAGTATGCGGATGAATGTAATCACGTTATGACCTTTGTTGCCTTAACCGATAAGGTGATTGTGGAGAGTGCTAGTGATAGTGAGGATTCTTCTGATGATGAAGTACCCAAGAAGATGACCCTTTAGGAAGCCTATGATAAGCTATATACTGAATTCATAAAATTTGAAAAGACTTTTCATCTTTGTAGAAAAGAGCTTAATGAAGTAAAAACTGAAAAAGCTGATCTATTAGTCAAACTAGATGAGACTACAAAGTTAGTTGAGACTCTTATTGTGGAGAACACCTCATTAGAAGAGAAGGTTAAGAATCTTGAGGTTGAGCTTAGTCAAGCTAGAACTCAAATAGAAAGGATGTCTAGTGCAAAACTTGATGAGGTATTGAATGCTCAAAACCTTAGTTTTGATAAGACTGTCTTAGGATATGCTGTTTCCTCTAGCCTCTCCTTTTCCATGGCTTTTAGATCAAGGACTATCTTTGTGCCCCAATCTGAGAAATGTGGTAAAGGTATGAAATCTAAAACTGATTTGGCTAATTCTAAATCCTTTATTAGACCTCATGTTTGTCACTATTGTGGTGTTTCTAAACACATTCGTCCTAATTGTTTTAAGTTGTATCATCATAAGTACTTGTCCAAATAGTCATAGGTTTCCTCTCAAGAACCTATACCTTTGTTTGGAGAGTTATTAAAAGTTTTGAGCTTTTTAACTCAATTTTAGAAGAATCTTAATTCTTTTATGTCCTTTAGTAGACATATTAGGACATGTGCATTTTCATTTTCACAGCTAAAAACTCGTGCTGTGTGGGTGAGAAAGGAGCCTAAGACTTAATTTTCTTTTCTGTTTATCCTCTGCTTTAATTCTTTCTATCTAAAGTAGAACTCTCTTTGCTTGATTTCTTATCTACTTCTAGAATCATGCTTTCATGCATCTGCACCCTTCTATCATGCCTTCATGCATATGCATCTTTCTTTCATGCTTTCATGTTGTTTGTTTGTTTTTGTTTGATTGTTTATTTTTTTTTTAAATAAAAATTAAAAAAATCAGAAAAATATAAAAACAATGTGTATTTGTGTACATTGGTATTTATGTAGTTCAGATGACCATTGAAACAAAGTTTTCTAAACTTTGTATCTCTTGTAACTTAGATGAGCATCTCTATGCACAACTAAGAGAGTGAGCTTTGTGGCTCTTGTTTATGATGAGTAAGATTAAGCAATTTCTTGTACTTAACACTCATATCACTCTTTTTGACGGGAAGGATTAGAAAATTTTAAGAGAAAGACATAAATAACCATCTCATCACTATTGCCCACCAATCATGAAATGACATATGTATGCTTCGGTATAGCAAAAATGCAATGTCAATGACATTTGTGTGCTTCAGTATAGCAAAATTAGAATGTCAAATATCATTGGGTATTTCTTTTCTATCTTTTATATGTCCATGCATGATATGCTTATCAAATGAAAAATATGCAAAGAAAAATAAAAAAGCAAAAAGATCAAAAATGCTTTACAAATGATTGCAAGCGTGTATTCTAGGAGATGTGGGAGTTATAGGATATACCTCGAAGGTGATAGTCTCCATCAAACAATTATAATTGTGTATGAGTTAAAGTGATTTTCTCATAACCCAAATTGAAAATCATGTGGATTAGTGATTTGCTAGAAAATTCGGTGTTCAACGGTTATTTGTTTGTTTTTTTTTTTTTTTTAATTTTTTTTTTTTTTTGGTTTGTGTTCTTAGATCTAGGTTTGTGTTCTTGTTGTTCTTATTAAAACATACTTAAATCTTAATTCATGTGATTTTTTTATTTTTAATTTTTTTTTACTTAGTTAAAATTAATAAATTAATTTTTTTTTTTAAATTTAGATGCTATCATGGCATTTTTTTAATGCCAAAATAAAAAATTTTTATTATTATTTTAATAGTTCCGTCTACTACCTAAGACTTTGCTGTTAGGACACTAACGGAAAGGACTAAAATGGATGGCATTTATCTAAATAAGGATTAAAAGCGGTGAAAATAAAAGATAGGGACCAAAGTGGGAATCGCCTGAAACTATAGGAACGAAAATGTGGTTTTCGCCAAACCTAAATGCCAATCCAGTTACTTCTTCTGATATCTAAATTCATTTTCAAACTACTAAATTAAAGAATTAGATGATAAGAACTGTTGAAAGGATCGGGGATCGGATGTCATCCAAAGTATTCAAAATAATTTGAAATGTAACAGAGGTCAAAACTAGTAAATAATTTTTTTTTTCTAGATATGCAGCCCATTAATTGCTTCCAAGAATTCTATCAATCATTACAGATGAGGATTTTCATCTGTGGCATCCTCTCGACTTCTTGACTTAACAGGGTGGTCAGATGTTAGAGATGCCTTAAAAGAATTGTCATGAAATTTCTAATGGATGCAGCAAGCAATTAGTACTTGTGCTTGCCCAATGTCACAACAGAAAAAAAAAAAAAAAAAAAAAAATTATGTTAACTACGATTGAAGACAATTTTGAAATCATAAAAGTGTAGTTAGGATTTAAAGAAATCTAATAGTAGAGTACTTTAGAAATCTAGAAGATCTTAATCTAAACAATATGTAACCAAAATAATTTGTGGATACCAAACGAAAATGTTAACTTTTTTAACAAGAGAGGAAGCACTAACTAATTAAAACAAGGATCAAATCATGAAATCAAGAACCCAATCTGTGATTCTGTATCATATACGCCACAACCAAATACATCTATTATATATATATATTTCCATCTCTTTCAATCAATTGAATAAAATTGCAAACACACAAAAAAATTTATGTAATCCAAAATGTTTGAGAAAATAATAATGTTAAAGAAAAAAAAAAAGTAAAAGTTATGAACCAAAACCATGGTTTTAAAAACCAACATAGTCAAAGAACCAAAAAAGAGACTGGTTATCGGTTTTATGGTCCGACTGCAATCAAACCGATGATGTCTTAAATAATTTAATTAATATTTTTAAATTATATAAAATAAATAATCATTTTTTTTGAGAAAATAAAATAAATGTATGATAACCCATTATATTTACTAAATAATATCCAAGGATATGAATAGTTTTAAGTGAGTTTTCATGATTTATAATGTTAAAAATTTAGTGAAAAAGGTATAAAGATTATACGAAAATTATGTAGTATAATATTTTTAGCTTTTATTATATAAACTAGTCACTTACCCGTGCAATGCATGGGCATATCTCTTAGTTGAATAGTGTTTGTTTTCCTCACTTAAGTAGACAAATAAAACGTAGATTATATTATATAAAAAGGACATTTAAATTGACACTAAAACATAAAATAAAAATGTTAATGCTTTTAATAAGGAAGTTTTATAACAAACATGAAATGAAACTTTCATGAAGCTTTTTTCTTAAATTATGGCTCCTAAAACAGCATGTGATAGTACAATTGCCTAAGCAAAAGACATCAAATGTGTTCTTTCTCAACATTCATAAATGTAGACAGTGGGACAATTTGCAAATCACATCTTCCATCAATCACCTACTGCATAAGTTACTTGAATTTCTCTTTCAATGTTTTAGAGTATTTAAGGTCCAACACTGGAGATTTTTCTATCCAAAAACAAAAGAAGACAAATCATATAAGAATAAGAAATCAATTTACCTATTAGAGGCCTTTAGTGAACACCTATGCATTGATATGTGTGTTAGATTGTTTTTAATTTATTTTAAATATGGACTGTTTCAAAATTTAGAATGGATTACAAAATAACTATATAATCCATTTAGGACATGTTCATTTAATAGAATTTCATAATTAGATATCAATGTTGGGTAAATATTGAAAAACTCTAAGTTTAATGTANTTAATTTATTGGTTAATTAATATCACAAACAAACAAAATTAATTAGTTCAACTAATTACTATGGTTTTTTGATACTTCCTTACTTGGAATATCACACTATTACTTAACAAAAATAAAAAAAGTCAATAAATTTTGCAGCACAAAAATATATAGGCAATATAGCTTAAGTCCAAGTCTAAAAAGAGTGATTTATTACTATTTTATGACCATTAGTTGAACTAATCAACTAGCACACAACACACAGTCATATTTATTAATTATTAGTTGCGCACTTGCACTAGCACTGGCATACAGCACACTTACACTACCTCGGCCCATGCCCCCATCTACCCTCCAATTCAACAGACAAAGCCCAATGCCCCATGGCCCCAATCACAAGACTAGAACTAATTAGATAAAGCCAGTTTATAAAGGCATAAAGCCAAAAACAGGGTAAAGAGAGACTGAGATGAACAAAGAGAGACTGAGACAAAGATGAAATACCTTGAGGTCGAGGGAGCAAGGAGGCCTGAGGCTGATGGGTGGCGCTGTCGAGCACAATGGCGAGGCAAGGAAGACTGATCGGGTAGCACGCCGAGATGTAGCTTCCGTCCGTTTCAATGGGAGATTAAGTTTGAGGCCCAATCTAGTGGGCGATCTCCTTCGTCTGTTTCGTTGGTTGTTGTCGTCTGTGGTTGTTGCATGACTTGCGTCTGTGAATTTGTGAAGTGTTGGTGTCTGTAAAGTGATTGAGGCCCAATCTGATTTCAGTATATTAGGTTAGGTTTTTTTTTTTTTTTTTTTTTTTTTTGAGAATCCATTGGTTACTGGGTTTGCTACCATCTGTTGGGCTTGATGTTGGGCTTGCCATGGGCTTCCCGTCCGTTGTTTTTTTTTTTTTTTGGAGAATCCGTGGGCTTGCTACTTGCTCTGTTACAATTTTTTTTTAGATTTTAGTTCAAAATTTTTCTTGGGCTTTTTTTTTTAGTTTTTTATTTTGTTTTGCTTGAAAGTAGAACAAATAAAATATTTTTTTTTTAGGGTGTTCCTAATTTTATTTGAGGGTGTTCCTATATATATATATATATATATATTTTTTTTTTTTTAAGGATAAACAAATAAAAAATTTTAATTATTATATATAATTTTTTTTTCAATTCAGGGTGTTCCTGGGAACACTCTGGGACCAACATGGCATCGCCATTGTGTGGAAGTTATAGGATGTACCTCGAAGGTGATATTCCCCATCAAATAGTTATGATTGTGTGTGAGTTAAAGTGATTTTCTCATATCTCAAATCGTCATAACATGTATACACTTATGTAATCTTGCGTTGTTTTTCACACACAACACGCAATATTCTTTGCTACTCTTGATACATGTGTAGGTACATTGTGATTTGGCCATCACAAGGTTTTACATGTGTTAATGTATGCTCACTAAACTGTCTTGACTTATTTTTGAAATATAAAATTGGTTAGAATTGTTTAGTGTGCGTGTGTGTTTTGGGATCTATATGCTTAACATTTTTTTCTTATTGAGAGACTTGTTTTTCACATGTTTTGCATTTTTCTATTATCTTGTCATGCGTAGCATCTTGTTTCATTACATTCACGCATTTATATGGATTTCTTGTGCCCCCTTGATCATTCTTGATCATCTTTATATCCCTCGGGTGAAGCTTTCTAGCTTCTTGTACCCTTTGTCAATCATGACAAAAAGGGGAGTAATTATGGTGACTTTGTGATTTCTTTTTTTTTTTTTTTTTTTTTTTTAAATTCTACACGTTAGGGGAGAAATACATGCAACCCAACCCAAACAAACACAAACTATGTAAGGAGAACTTAAGGTTTAGGTTTTATTTTAGGAGAGAGGCAAAAATGTAAATAATAAAAATGTAAATTATATTTTTAATATATATTTTTAAAATTTAATTATATATTAAATATAGGTAGGCCGGGTCGGGTTAGATGGATTTGTGAATCTTATGATCCAAACCCAACCCAATTTGCTATATTTTTTTTTTCATGACCTAACCCAACCTACCAAACCTTAAAATTGGGTTGAATTGGGTTGGTTTTGACGAGTTGGTGGGCTTACTGTACACCCCTACAGCCCTACTAGTCACCAACATAATAATAAAAAAAACACATAAAATAGAAAAGAAAAATCCTTACCCTCTACCTTCATCGTCCTTGGCTCCCTATCCCTTGGCTCTACCATGGCCATTATCCCTATGTCTGGCATTGGTAATGACGGTGCTCCTCCCCAATAAAATTGAAGCAATTTCATACTCTTCATTTTTTTTTAATTGCTAAGAAAATTAAGATATGAATAGGAGAAGAACATCTCAAACTAATTTAGTTTTGTACTTTTTGCTTATGCAGCTTGTTTTAGTTTTTAGTTTGTATGTTTGTGATTTTGCTTCTAAGTACTTTTTTTCTTTGTTGGGTTTCTTATTTGATTTTTGTTTTATAGATCAATCTAAACCCTATTGATGCGAAGAGAGGAGTTGTCCATTGCACTCAATATGTTCAAGGATCTAATTATTGTCTAATAAATGTCTTTCTTTATCAAATTCCAAGAAGGGGATAATTCACTATGGGCTATATTAGGAGAACCATGATGTCTCTAACAATAATGATTACACCTACACAATTCTTGGCTTTTGAAAAAGGTCAATGCCTTTTTCATTTTGAATAATCATTTGAATGATAGCACTGTCTTTATAGTTTCTTATTTGTGTCCTATATGCATTGATCTCTAAAAATATGGTAGAAGAGTAAATTGAAAATTGAAATTGGATGGTGAAGCTAATTTAATAATCCCAACTCCTATAAGCTTTTATCAAGATCCAAGAAAATTTCAATCCTAATATCCAAAACAATTTCAATAACAGCAAAAGCATATCCCAAAAATTTACAAATCAAAGAGAAGAAACAAATTAAGAGGAAGCAAACACTTACAAAGGGACCAAGGATCTTGTTCTGTTAATGCCATCCCCACTAAAACTCTCATTACTTGCAATTGCTCAATGGTGATCTTGCCCACTATATCTACAATTTATTTTTAAAATGGTACAACTTCTATCCAATAACAAATAAAAGTAGAAAACTTCTAAAAAATTCAATCTAGCATTGCACAATGTAGGAATATGTGATTAAATAATGCATATTTGTATGTTTCAAGAAGTTGCAAAGGTACCAAAAAAGTAAAAAATGATGATGCCAATATTACATTGAAGAACTTATTATTGCTAAAACTACCAATATAGCAAAACAAAATTGTGACACTAAATATGAAAACAAACATAACAAATACAACAATTTATTTATGTGGTTATGCCCCAACAATGTAGGTTTTTGTTTTTACCTCATCAGGCTGCCTAATGTTGTTATTTTGTGTAGGTTGCATATGCCTGGAATCATTCACAATATTAAAAGACCACATATAAACCCAAAACCCAAAATCCAATTTGCATTTAATTTTGGTAGGAAATTTTTCTGGGAAAATTTAAAAGATGCCTTTGTCTATAAAACTATAAATTTAATTAAAGCAACAACTATACCAAAAACCCAAAAAGTACTCATCTATATCCCCAAGAGGAAACTTTAGAAACCCATCAAATTTCCTATCATGGCTAACCACAATTCAAATAACACCAACTAAGAAGCCTTGCAACCATAAATTCATTGATGCAACTTTGATAAGTATAGTTTATAGCTTTTGTTATGTTAGAGAAACAATAGAGCGTCAAGCGAAATTGTAATCGAGCCACCAACAATTTTATCAATAGAAATTAAGTTTGACTCCATGAGATCTAAATTGTAATCAAATAGCACTAAGAAAAGAATTGGTCTAAGTTTCAAAATGTTAACATATATAGTGTGTGGGCTTTAGGCCCAGTTAGGTTACTTGTATAGCACACATATTTACTTGTACTGCACACATATGCCTCCTATATAAAGGCATCTATGTACATTCTTTTATACAAGAAATACAATACAATCATTCAGTATTTCTAACATGGTATCAGAGCCACTGCTCTGACCTTTTTTTTTTTTTTTTTTAGCAGTCTTGTCTCTCTTGGTGTTACTCCACCCTTATCGCTTCCGCCGTCACAACAGCCACTGCAGCCACTCACCGTTGAACCTACGACGTCTCTCAGCCGTTGTCCTCAGGTTCCGGAACTGCAGCCGCCGTCGTTGAGGAGTCTCGCACCACACAGACCACTGCAACCACCGTCTCCGCCGTGTATCTAGCTCCGATTGTGTTTTTGCAGACATCACTGAGATCGTCCACCACCGATCTACCTTTTAGTGAAAACCTGACCACCATCGGAAGCACCACGCGCCCTCACGCACCGCCCAAAGAATCTGCGCATCAGATCACGCGCTCCACGCGCCGTCACGCGCTGCCACTCGCCAGATCTGCATCTGCTGACGTCAGCCCTAGGTGACGTCATTGCTTACGTCATCACAGTCAGCCGCTTACATCAGCAAACGTCATCTGCTTACGTCACCTGCTGACGTCATCCCAATGAGCTGACGTGCGTTGACCGTTGACTGTTGACTTTGACCGTTGACTTTTCAGAGTTGACATTTTACAGTCCAGGTGCTCCTTACCCAGTTTTTGCGTAGATTTCATTTTTGCAGTCCATTTTTGCATATTTTGCTTCTAAATGAAGAATAAGGACAAGTTTGCTTCCTGTTGCAACAATCGTCGCCGACAATCCAACAAACGGTTTTGCAATTTTTGCAAACGTTTTGGCCATAATATTGAGACTTGCTATCAGCGCAACAAATCAGCTGTTTCTACTTCTGCTGCTACAGTTTTTAACACTGAAAGTGTCCAAACCATGGCTCCTGTCTCTGCACAGTCTCAGTCTTCTGGATCCACTTTCTCCATTTCCAAAGATGACCTTGTAAATATCATCGCCAATGTCATTCGTATGGTTGGTAATGCATCTTATTCCTCTTCTCTCTCAGCTTTATCTGGTATGTCTCCTACCTCTTGGCTTATGGATTCTGCTTGTTGCAATCACATGACACCTCACTCATTCCTTATTTTCTAACCTTAAACCTGCACACC
>NW_027070105.1:384461-396934 GCF_002906115.3 Quercus suber
ATACACCCCAAATCCCCAAATACAAAGAAACAACCACCACCACCCTTCCAAACACCAACCAACGGAGAACTCAAGACTTCCAATTTTCAAATCATCATCGTGAACAGTTCGAGACAAAATAAAAGAATACACAACCATAGAACCACTTTGAGAACGACGACAATGCATAGCGGACCTAGCGAACTTGAACTCAGCCATGGCAGAATGGTGGAGAAAGAACTTTGATTGTGGGTTTCTTGTAATGAAAAAGATAGAAAGATGAGTTAAGTTCAAGCGGCACAACCATTAAAGACTATCGGCAGCAATAAACGGCAAAGCAACCAGGCCAATGGTTGGTCATGATAGCTTGAGATGAGTGAGAGAAGAGAGAAGAGAGACAAATTTGGTTCAATTGAGAGAAAATAGAAAGGGAGAGAGGGAAAAATAGAAGGAGATTTCTAACAAATAGTTGGTTGTGAGGTAAAGACAGATAGGAAAAAAATTTCACTCACTCACTCTCACATGAAAGGATTAAATTGAGATTGGAATTTATCTTATTCTTGATTCTTGTAACTATTGTTAGGAAGAGCTTTGAGGTTGGAATGAGAGTAATAATTTTTATAAAACCCTAACTTTACATCTTGATTTCATTGTTTTTGTTATTATTTTTATAAAAAATTTAATAGTGAAAATGATGAGGTGAGTTACAAATGTTTAATAGAGGACAACTCAGGTGGGTTAAATTACACTTTTCAAACCGGAGGTAGGCTTAGTTAAAACTGGCCAAACCACAGGTGAGTTTACTACAATTACCCCTATTATATATATGGCGTAAATGCACTTTTGGTCCCTACATTTTGGGTTGATTCTTGATTTGGTCCCTAAATTGATTTTGCTCCTAGGTCAGTCACTGGTTTCAGAAAATCGATTCTATTTTGGTCCTTTCCGTCAACTTAGTAACAGAAAAATCTGACGTGGCAAACGGAGTACCCTGTTGGCACATTAAATGCTAACATGGCTATTAAAATAAAAAAAAATATTTTATTTAGCATTTTTTAAATACCACATTAGCATTTTTAATTTTTTTTTTAAAAGCCAGTTCAGAAAATTTGAACCAAAAAAAAAAAATCTAATTTAAACTAAAATCATTTCTTAAAAAAAACGCATCTCGTTTTTGTCCTTGCCGTTACATTAGAGATGGAAATTGCATAAGTGGCAAACGGCATAAGTTAAAAATATTAAAACAATGTCCACATAAACCATGTGGCTTTCCACGTCAGCATCTAAATTAAAAAAAAAAAATTAAAAACAGAAATGAAAACCAAAACTTACATTAATTGAGATCTAAGTGTGTCTTGAACAAGATCAACAAGAACACAAACCCAGATCTAAGAACACAAAATTAAAATCCAAAAATCACAAACCTAGAAGCACAAACACAAACCCAGCAACAGATCTTCCTTGTCTTTGATTTCACGCTTGAGGGTAAAGGTTCTTCAATCTTTTTCATCAAATCCAAATTCTTCACACTCTGTTTCGTCTCCATAAACTTTGCTTGCACAATCTTTCCACACCTTTCAACTGTCTTCATCGCATTTCTCTCAGCCTTTTCCAACCGAAGCGCTTCAAGTCTCAAAGATAACTGAGAAATCTCCTTTCGAATTTCCTCAATTTCCAAATCAATCTTTCTTTCATCGGAGACCCTATCATATTTTTCTTCTCTTTTTTCATGCTCCATCTTTGGTACCACTTGGGTTTCAAGAAGGCCCTTCTTCACAAGAACCTTGAATGGCTTCCCTTGTGAGTTTATGACAAGGCTATTCGGGCAAAGAGGCCTAATGGGTACTGAAGAAAAATAGTAAAAGCCCTAATATTGTTCACATTTATTTCTTTTCTAGTACAATTCTAGCAACAAATGAAGCATTAAATTAATAACCTTTCACACATTTTTTACTGTTTAGTTTCCAACAAAACCAAAAACTCAAACTTTGCTCATTCAATCGGTCCCCAATTGAACCATAAACAAATTCCAATTTCCCTCATCATTCCCTCATTTAATCCTCCATTTTCTCAACCACCAATAAAAAGCCTCATTGTTTCTAATTACGCAAATTGAATAATCCCTTGAGTTATACTCTTGAAAGAAAAAGAAGTAGTCCGTGGATTCGGAGCCTGCGCGTGGTCGTGTCAGGAAGTTCTACTGGTGGGTAGCATTAGGAAGTCGAGCGGGGAGCTTGTAGTCCTTTTGTACGAACTTCAATTCTTTCATGGTGAATTCAGGTTAGCCTTGAGGATCGGTGGGTCAAATCCTCCCCAGGTTTTTACCGTGTGGTTTCCTGGGTGATCATATCTTGTGTTATTTATTTTCCGCTGCATTATATCTTGATATGATTGTTTGGATTGTTTTAACCTAGAATTGTTTAATTTGACTAAGTAACAACTTGGCTAATTAATCTAGGCTACGCAATCTGTGTGTTTTTAAGGGGTCTAAAACCGTTCAGAGATCTTACCAAGTGATTAGAAGCAAGGAAGGGCCGGAAATCAAGTGGGTTGAAGATTTTGAGTGAGAAAATCAAGCTTGGGAGAGGAACAGTCGCTGACAGATCAAGAGAGATCGAGAGAAATGAGATCTGAATCGCGACTAAGGCTTAAATAGGAACCTCAGTAATTCTCGACAGCTGAGGTGTCGAGACGTATCGAGGAAGCTGTCGAGGTATGTGTCGAGGAAAAGGCCTTCGACAAATGAAGGTGTCGAGAGGTATCGAGGTACAAGAACCAATTTCAAAGAACGGAAGCTCGATCGATCGACAAGGTATCGAGAAATTATCGAGGAGATAGGAACTTTCTCGATCAATTCACCAGGTTTCGAGACAGGTGTCGAGATTGCGATAAGAAAAGGCTTGAGAAGCTGGACAGATAACAAGGTATCAAGGAGGTGTCGAGCCAGTAGTTAAAAGCAGTTTTTTAAGAAGTGAAAAACACAGACATGAATGCAATCTAACATACACCTCAACCATTGGTCCAATTAACATATAAAACTCTCAAAATCATCTCTTAACAAAAATTTAAGCACATGGATCCTCAAAAACACACACACACACACACACACTTAACAAGTCTAACCAATTTTATTTTTCAAAAATAAGTCAAGATAGTTTAGTGAGCATACATTAGCACATGTAAAACCTTTGTAATGGCCAAATCACATTGTACCTGCACATGTATCAAAAGTAGTAAAGAATATTGCGTGTTGTGTGTGAAAAACATCACAAGATTGCATATGTGTATACATGTTATGACGATCTGAGATATGAGAAAATAACTTTAACTTATACACAATCATAACTGTTTGATGGGGACTATCACCTTTGAGGTACATCCTATAACTCTCATATCTCCTAGAATACATGCTTGCAACAATATTTAAAGCATTTTTAATCTTTTTGCTTTTTGTTTTCTTTACATATTTTCTTTTATTTTAGCATACCATACATGGGCATATAAAAGAGAGAAAACAAATACCCAAGATGTTAAGTAATTGACATCGCACTTTTGCTATGCCGAAGTATACGAATATCTTTGATACTGCACTTTTGCTATGCTGAAGCCTACATGTGTCATATTATGATTGGCGGGCAACACTGGTGAGATGGTTGTTAATACCTTTCTTTTAGGATTTTCTAGTCCTACCTGTTAAAAAGAGTGATATGAGTGTTAAGCTTGAAGAGATAACTTAATCTTACTCATCACAAACAAGAACCACAAAGCTCATTTGCTTAGTTGTGTATAGAGATGCTCATCTAAGCTACAAGAGATATAAAGTTTAGAAAACTTTGTTTCATTGGCCATCCAAGGTACACAAGTAACAAAGTACACAAAACACACACTGTTTTTGTATTTTTCTGATTTTTCAATTTTTTTTTTATTTTTATATTAAAAACAAAATAAACAAAATTGAAAGTAAACACACAAAAACATGTTAGACAAAGCAAAGCATAAAACTAGACTGACTCAACAAAAATGCAAAACACACAAGCAATGCAATAGACAAGAAAAACAAGAAGGGAAAAGAAAGTGATGAAATCACTTAGAGTCCTTTTTCTTCCACACCTTAGAAGAACTTTTATTTTGATTAAACCCTTGAACCGGTGGTAAAGGGGAAGAATTGAAACCATTCAAGTTCGAAAGGAACATGAGGGTTTTTAAAAGATCTCCAAGAGGAGCAAGAGAGGATTGAAACTGATTTTGGCTTCCAGATGCTATCATGCCGTTGCTCTGTTGAATGGCTAGACACTTATAGCAATTTGGTCGAGTATGACCGGCAGCTCCACAATGATGACAGAGATGCTGCTTCTTTTGTTTAGGCTTTTGAGATTTAGCTTTCTTAGCCCTAGAGTTTTTAGCATCTTTCTTATCTTACTTAGGGGGTGCTCCTAAGATAGATTTACCTTTGTCTAAGTTTTTGCTAGCTAATTCAGTTTTAACATCAGTGTTCTCAATTTCAGTGTTATTAGTAGGAGAAATAAAAACAGCATTACTAGTAGAAGCAGTATTAGAGAAAGAAAGACCATACCCTAAGCTTGTTCGATCCGAAGTAGATTTTTGATTGCTAAGCATCTCATCAAGCTTTGCACTTGAAGTTCTCTCCAATTGAGCTCTGACTTGAAACAGCTTCGCTTCAAGCTTCTTGGTCTTCTCATCCAAAAAGTTGTTCTCAAATCTCAGTGCTCCAATAGTTTGATTCGCCTCATCAAACTTTGTGGACAACTCTTCACGATCAAGTTCTACATCACTGAGCTTCTTAGTAACCAGCCTGTACAATTTCTCATGCTTCTCAGAGAGCTTGTAAAGCTTCTCATAGGCTGAATGGATATCATCTTGATCATCCATCTTCTTAAATTTGGACTCCACCAGTTCTTCTTATTCATCCACTTCTTCAACAATCCCTTCAGTAGGATTGACTGTGGCAGTGAAGGCATTCAAAATTTCGTCATCCTCATTGTCGGAATCATTTTCGGGCTCAGTGTCACTCAAAGTTGTAGCAAGTGCCTTACTCTTCCCAATGCCCTTGAGATATGTTAGGCATTCATGCTTCATGTGATTGAATCCATGACATCCAAAACACTTTGGTCTTGCAGGAACAGTATACTGACCGCCATCCTTAACATCCTTTTTCCCTTTATCTTGGCTCTTAAACTGAGAAGAACTGGATTGTCTGTGGTCCTTGTTGAAGTTCGTCCCATTAGCATTTTCATAAACTTCTTGAACTTCCTTGTAATGTAGGACTTTATCTTGGAATCTTCATCATCGGAAGACTCATCTGTATCACTACTCTTTGCCTTCAAGGCCATGCTCTTGCTTTTACCCGTTTTGCCAATCCTAGATAGTCCTAGCTCGTAGGTCTGTAAGTTTCCAACCAGCTTAGTCAAAGAAATTTTGTCAATATCCTTTGATTCTTTTATTGCTGTAATCTTGGCATGGAATCTCTCAGATAGAGATCTGAGCACCTTCCTTACAACCTTGGGTTCAAGGATGGTTTCCCTAAGATTGAAGGCTGAGTTCACTATGTCCTTGAGCTTAGCATAGAACTCATCAAACAACTCATCCTCCTCCATCTTTATCTCTTCAAAGCTTGTAGTGAGCCTTTAAAGTTTTGAATCTTTGACAGCCTTTATTCCTTCATAGTGGAGGATGGTCCACGCCTTCTTAGTAGTTTCAATTGAGGATATCTTCTTGAACTCCTCATTGGTGACCGCGCTAAATAGGGCATTTAACGCTCTGCTTTTGAAGTTTGCCGCCTTGATCTTGGTGTCGTCCTAATCGGCCAGTTCTTCTTTTGGCTTGGTCTAGTCAATCTTTACAGCTTGCCACACCTTCTCATCTAAAGACTGCAAGAAAGCTCTCATGCGTAATTTCCAGTATGCATAGTTAGTGCCATCAAATAAAGGAGGTATGATTAATAACTGTCCTCTATCCATGACAAACAGGGGTCAATGGATCAACACAGGAAAGATTAAACTTAATCAGAGTGTGCCTGCTCTGATACCACTTGATAGGCCACAAACTGAATGACCCATTGTGATTTAAATCAATTAATTAATTAGCCAAGTTGTTAATTAATCAATTAATCATGCAAACGCATGAAAACACAAACAAATCACCAATAAACTAAATAAGCAGTGGAAAATAAGTAACACAGTGATTTGTTTACGAATGGAGAAAACCCTTGTGGCAAAAACCCTACCGGGTGATTTTCAGGTCACTACTCCCGAAACTCCACTATTATCAAATCAAGTGGTTACAAGTAAAGAAATCTCAAGTACCTTACCAACCTACAGTTGAACCCTTACTCCAATACCCAATTGGACTTGATCTGTAGTGACAGTTCCTACCTTTGATCCACGGCTCCCAAGTACGTGACTAACCAATGCGCGGATCCCAATACACAACTTCAAACACCAACTTAGAAGGAGAGGTTGGCTGCAAAGTTCTTCAGTTCATCCTACACGATGAAGGTCAGGAAGATGCTTGGTCACAAAACCCGTTGGTGCAAAATACACAGTAACTTCTTCAGAGAAGATGAACTAGGTCAAGAACTTCTTCTTTGATCACAATTTGCTTGAATAGAGATTGCTCAATGCTTTTGCAACTTGTGTCCATCTTGACGGTTCTTAAAACAATCATTTTATATGTTTAGGGTTTGGAGAAAAGAAGGCCCAAAAGCATATTCACGGATCCCAAGTAATCAGATCAGAAAATCTCATTTTATAATTCTTGACAGATAGCAGGTGTTGAGGAGCTATCGAGAAGCTGTCGAGATTTAATGAATTTGCACTTCAGCTTGTTTTTCTTAGATAGACTTGATGACTTCAACATTTGATCTTGAAACATTGTTTCTTGAAGTATGAAGAACACCTAGAACTACCCAATTACAAGTAGAGTGCGTTTTGTCAAAGGATTAGCTAATCTACATAAATAAGTGACATATGTTCTTAACAAGTGAAAACACATATGTCCTAACACCTATCTACCAATGAAGTAACATGAGATCTTGTAGCATACACCAGCAATTAGAAGATTTAGCAGGTTGCAGCCAATAGTGGAATTCAAAGCTTCTTTTGCAAATTGAGGTGATCGTAATTCAAAGAAAGAGAATAGTTTTTCATCCACTCATTTTGGTAATAATTAAAACCCAAACTTTTACCAAATGAAAACCATAAATTCACAAAAAAAAAAAAAAAAAATCCTATCCACCAATGAAAACAGAAAGAAAAAGGGTATTGGCTTTGTAATAAACATCATCAGCAACAATAATGATGAAGACACAAAAAAGGACAAAAAAATTCTTAACAACTTTATGTGTTATATCATACATTTACCAACAGTAAATTAGGACAAAGTATTGTACCTCCTCTATCAAAATTATCTGTTGACTGCATATGAGTAACTTGCATGCAAAATTTCCTTAGCAGCCGAAAAGAATAGAGGAGTTTAGTCAATTTGAGATGACTAATCTCCTTAATGAGAGAAAAGAGATAGTGTTGGTTTAATTTTTCTAATGATCTTTATTTCTACACTTGTCCATATAAAATACAGCCATGATATGGATTACACCCGATTGAAAATAGTTCAAATAGCAAACTAATTAGAATTAAAATAGCTGAAACAATTGGATAATGAGATAATAACATCTTAATGAGTAATGACAACCATTGAAATCACCTAATCTATTCTACAAAATAGAATGTGTTTAATTCAAATCCAACTACTGCTAAGTAAAGGTTCAATTCCCCAATTCACTCTATAATAATATTAAATCAATCATAGGAACCAATCAATACAGGAAAATATAAGATCAATTAAGTAGAGGATTGAGTAGGAACCTATAGGTAGATCACTTTTGGAAATATAAACCACAAAGAAAATTTCAAACAACAAAGAGTAGCCCCTTTCTCATTAAAAAAAATAGTAATAAGCAATATACCAATCAACACTAACTCAGCAAATAAAAGAAAAAAAAAATTTGAGAGGAAATTAACTTGGTCAAAATTATACAGGTTGTGAATCACCTCCATATTTGTTCCATCTTTTATTCAGTCATGGATAAAAGCAATCCGATTTCTTTTCTCCACCATGCTTTCCTCTTCCAGCTTTGATTTTTTTTTTTTTTAATACCAAAAATAGATGCACTTCATCTGCCATGTATAATACCCAACAATAAGTAGAAAATTTTCACAGGATAAGATCCAATCCAAAAGCTCAAAATGAACAAACCCAAAAGAGGTAGAGCTTCAATTAAAAAACCCACCAATAAAAATTCAACACCCTAAAGAAAAATGATTTAGAAAGTAAAAGGGAAAAAAACATCGAACAAAAGAATAGAGCACAAAAGAAACTGAGATTTAGAGATACCTCAACTGAATCATCCAATTTTTGTTAGTATTTATATACTGTGAGGAGAGGAAGACAGGAAGGAAGGGAGACATAGAGGTTGCCGTTAGAAGCGAGAAAGGCTGTGAAATAAGTGTGAAACCGTAGAATAGAAGGTGGGGAAGGGAAATGAACTAAATGTGGGCTTTATCTATACTACTATTTAAGAGTTTTCCTCTGTTTGGGATCCTCATTTTTTTTTTAGGTACAAAAATGCCCTTACATTCTTATGTTTATGTAGAGATAAAACTAAAAGACAATCCGGTAAAAATATAACTTTAACTCCCACTAAAAAATTGCCTAAAAAATGGGGTCAAAATTCTTTATCCACTTATAAATTAGATTTTTAAAATAAAAATTATATATAAAAAATAAAGACAATATTTTTTTTTTTGCTATAAAATAGGACCACTAAACCCAATGTTTTCACAAAACCAAATATAAAAGCCTCATCGCACACGCGAAGCACGTGTGATGAGGCTAGTAGTAGAATTAAATTTATAAAAAGTGGACTTTATAGAGGAGATAGGGCTGTGAAATATTTTATATTTATTGGTATTTTAAAATTGTTAAAAACTATTTAAAAATATATATAGAAGAGGATGAAAATTACATGACTGTTGATATGACTTAACATGAGCGTAACAATATTAAATACTACGCTTCAACTTTTAATATTATATAAATATAAATAGATATAGATATACATGCATATATGTTAGAACATCTCCAATGGTCTATATAAAGGCAAAATATTCTCAATAATAGAGAATGAGACTAAAAAAAGCCACTCCAATGGATTCTCTATACCCAAATTTTTTTTTGGCTCATGAACAATAGCTCACCAAGTCTGATGGGCTACTATTCATTCTTCAAATGCTTTTTTTCTATTATAATAATTAGGTTTTAAATAAAAAAATGTTGGAAGATATGTAGTTGTTAAAAAAAGAATAAATAATGAATGAAGAAATAATATTTAAATGAGATAGAAAATGTGATAAAAAAATCTGTTAAAAAGTGTTAAAATAGCTCAGCAGAATGCTCCCTTGCATCAAGGAGAAATCCATTTTGCTAATCAAATCAGCTCACAACTTCAAGGTAACTAAGTGTGGGTTTGGATAGAAGGTTTAGTTGCGGCGCGTTTTTCTCCTGTACGTTTTCTCTTTTTTTTTTCTTTTTTTTTCTTTTTTTTGCCGCACTTGTTGACTTTGGGGGACAAAATTCACTGTGCGTATACTGTTCACGCACTGTTTATGCACTGTTCACGCAATATTTAACATTAAAAGTGGGTCCCACAACACTATTCACACATTTAAAAATTATTTTGTTACAGTGTTTTCAGCAACAATCAGTTTTTATCAACTTTCAGCAACAATAAGTGCTATCCAAACTGACTCTAAGGCATTGATCAAACAGCTGCTATGGCTATAATTGAAGTAATGCCTCACTATGATCAAGTGATGTAATCAATGCAGTAGATGATTCCACGTATGCAAGGATGTTGGGAAGGTGATTGGACACGTGTGCATGAGCTGGAATGTTACTGTAACAGATTTTCCTTCTCTTTAGGGAGTTAGTTATTGACGGTTTTCCTTGCTTGCTTCAATCTCTGTATATAAAGATAGGATCAGGGTTTGTTTGTATTCAGTTGTATTCATTCACTTTTTTATCAATAAAAGGTTCAATTTCTATTTAGGGTGAGAGCACAAAATTTTATGAAAAATGTATTTGAAAAGTGGGAAAATAAAAATAAAAATTACTGTTCATTTTCCACCACACATCCTAGTCCTACATTTCAATCACTTCATAGACTTCCAGTAGCTCTACACTTCTACGGCAATACCACTCTTTGAAGTTTTCAATTTTGTCTTATTTTCACTTCTCCAGTCCCACTGCCAAACTCTCTCTCTCTCTCCTGCGTTTCATTCTCAAGAACAGAAAATTTCATCTTTTCACCACAGCCAAATTTCATCTTTTTACCACAGCCAATGTCTATGTAGTTAAGAACCTCATTCAAATTTTAATCGGAGCGTAGGAATTGGTGTTGTCCTTGATGATTGCACAAAATTAAAATCTTATTAATTCTAAAAGTGGGACAGTACTTTTTTATTATTTTATTTTTAATATGGGGTAATTATTCAATTGAAATAACTCAACGTGCTTCTCGTGAGAATAGTATAATAAGGCCTCTGCCTTGTTTGAGAGGAAGGAATGAAATAGAATGAAAATGAATGAAAAAAAAATAATTTTAGAATATTATTTCATTTCCTTGTTTGAGAGTTTTAATAGTGAGAATGGAAAATCATTTCCCTTGTTTGGGAATTTAAGTGAGAGAAAATGAAATGTCTAGGAAAGAATACTCATTCTTCTCAATTTCCTTAAAACTTCAAATTTTCATTTTCCTGAAATTGGGAGGAATGAGAGGAAATGAAATTAGATTTAATAATTTTTTTTACTGAAACTCCCAAAATATCCTTATATATTCAACTATTTATTTTAAAATAAATGTCTAATAGTAATGTGATCATAAAATGATTAAATTTCATTTCCTTTATGTTGCTCCTAAACAAGATTACTTACATTCTATTAATTTTCATTCATTTTCATTTCTTAATTTTAAAACATCAAATCAAGGTTACTTAATTTTATTCTATTCTATTCATTTCCCTTACTTAAATATATTTTATTCTATTCCATTCCATTCTATTCCTTTATAAACTCTCAAACGAAGCCTAAAGTATAGTCAACACTGACGACAATTTAAAGCAATAACATTCAGCCAAAATATTTTTCTTTAAAAAAAAAAAACATATTCAGCTAGAATATAAAATAAAGGTCCAGCTCACATTAATCATCTATTTTGAAAAAATATATATATTTATGAGAAATTAAAAATTTTGTCAAAATAATGAATTACATTTTATTCCTTTATAAACTCTCAAACGAAGCCTAAAGTATAGTCAACACTGACGACAATTTAAAGCAATAACATTCAGCCAAAATATTTTTCTTTAAAAAAAAAAAAACATATTCAGCTAGAATATAAAATAAAGGTCCAGCTCACATTAATCATCTATTTTGAAAAAATATATATATTTATGAGAAATTAAAAATTTTGTCAAAATAATGAATTACATTTTCATAAATTTTTTTCTAAAATAGTTTACTAATATATAATTGGTACACCTTAATAAATCCCATAAAACAAATAGCAAAAGCGATTTTTTTAATTTTTTATTTGAAAGAGGAATTGCTGTATAGCAAAGCGACCAACCAACTACTATGATTGTTGAAGTAAGAAGAGTAGATATAGAAGCAACACTTAGCTCTCTCTGTTTCAACTTTACTCTCAAATTTCAAAGTGGGGTTGTGTGAGGTTGATAACTTTGTCGTGTGGTTTAAGAAATGTCCATTGAAACCCCACTTCTATTAGACACAGTTGCAAATGCCGTCGTTGACTACAAAGGCCGGCAAGTCCTCAGATCCAATTCCGGAGGTTGGAGGTCTGCATGTTTCATCATAGGTAAGAAAGTCTCATCCAAATCAATTCAACAAAGTGAAAAATCTCTCAAATAATTAAGAAATGTGATGATCATCTCCTTTTGTGTTTTTGGGCATAAAAATAGTATTATGTATGAATATGATGGTTTATATTAGGTGTGGAAGTGGCGGAGAGGTTTGCATATTATGGGATTAGCTGCAACCTGGAGATGTACTTGACTGAGCAGCTGGGGCAATCAACAGTCACTGCAGCCGAGAACGTCAACACTTGGTCAGGAACAGCATCTCTCCAGACTCACACCAACCAAATATCTTTTTCACTTAAAATATCTCTTATTTTCCACTCTATCTATTTTTACTAACTAAACAGGATTGTGAAGGGATTAGGTGAATTGCACGGTGGAATTGCACTTAACAATTGCACCGGATCCAATCCAACCAAATATAGCCTAAGGAAGGAGAGAGAGGTACACACCAGAATGTAAATGCAAGAAGCAATAAGAATGGTGCGGTAGCGCCCCAGATGAGAATCAGCTACGAATGCTCCTAAAAGAGGAAGCAAC
>NW_027070106.1:0-73921 GCF_002906115.3 Quercus suber
ATTCTAGATCTTTGCCTCCGTGATGGTTGATAGTGGTTGCTGCTTCAACCCATTTTGTGAAATAGTTAATAGCGACAAACAAAAATTTTACCTGTCTCTTACTTTGGGGTAATAGGCCGACTGATGTCAATCACCCATTAGGCAAACAGCCATGGGGAGGCTATTAGTGTTAGTCTCTCTATTGAGATGCGTTGAACATTCTTAAACCTTTAGCATTTGTCTCATCTCTTGACGAACTTCTTTGCATCTTTCTTTAAAGTAAGCCAGAAATAACCTTTATTGATAACCTTGCTTACCAAGGATCTTGGGCCTTCATGGTCTAAGCAAATTCCTTCATGGATCTCTTCCAAAATGTATTTGGCTTCCTCCTCGTCGACGTACTTCAGGTAAGGCATGAAGCCTTTTTTGTATAGGGCATCATTTAGGATCATGAACCTGGCTACACTTTTCCTGACCTTCCTGGCCTCTTTGACGTCTTGTGTAAGCCATCCATCCTGAAGGAAGGATAGGATTGGGGTCATCTAGCTGCTTTTGTTTTGGATTGCTGAAGGTGAGGACCTTTTCAATGCTGGGATGTTTCTAGACTTCCATCTTTAAGTCTATACTCATTAGTCCTACTTCTAACGACACCGCTTCACTAGCTCGTCTACCCCCATATTCTGGCTTCTGGGAACCTGTGTGAACTCTACCGATCAAACTCCTATGTCAAATGCTTCGTCAACCTCAGGTATTTTTGCATTCTTTCCTCCTTTACTTTATACTCCCTTTTTATCTGCCCCATAACCAGCTTTGAATCACTCTAGAGGAGCAAGTTTTTGGCTCCTAGCACCTTTTCAACCCTTAGTCAGTATTCCTTCATACTCAACTTCATTGTTGGTGGTAGGGAATGTTAGCTGAACTCCGTATTTGAGTGTCTCTCCTTTTGGGGTGATGATAATGACCCCTACTCTGCCCCTTTTTCGGTTTGACTTACTGTTAGTCTAGATCGTCCATCTTTCTACTTCGTCTGGTGCCCCATCCTCATTTGGGATTGTGAATTTGATGATGAAGTCTGTTAGTGCCTGCGCCTTAATAACTAGTCCTAGGGTGGTACTCAATGTCGAACTGGCTAAGTTCGATTGCCTACTAAATCATCCTTCCTATAACCTCGGGCTTGTTCGTAGACTTCCTTATGGGTTGGTCCGTCATCACCAAGATAGGGTTCGCCTGGAAGGAGGGGCGCAACTTGCGTGAAGCTATAATCAAGACGAATGCAATCGTCTGATCAGTGGGTATTTGGCTTCTGCCCCTTGAAAGGCTTGACGGAAGTAGCAAACTGGGAGCTGTGTTTTATCCTCTTCTTGAATCAAGGCTGCGCTCACATCTTAGCTGACACTATTAAGTATAAATACAAGTTTTCTCCCTCCTTGGACTGGCTTAGGAGGGGTGGATTGCTAAAGTAGTCTTTGAGCTCCTAGAAAATTTTCTCATACTCGTTTGTCCAAGCGAAGACCTATTCAACATCTTACAGAAGGGTAGGCATTTGTCTATTACTTTAGAGACAAACCTGTTGAGTGCTACTATCCTTCCTATGAGTTTCTAGACTTCCTTCATGATCTTGGGCGACGTCATCTCTAGTATGGCTTGCACCTTCTCTGGGTTTGCTTCTATCCCTCTCTAAGACACCATGAACCTTAAGAACTTCCCTGACGCTACCCAAAGGCGCACTTGCTAGGGTTCAACTTCATTTGGCACTGCTTGAAAGTGGTGAACGTCTCTTAAAGGTCTTCTAGGTAAGCAACTCTTCTTTGCTCCCAACAAGCATGTCATCCATGTACACTTCCATGTTCCTTCCAATTTGTTTGCTGAACATTTTATTTACTAACCTCTGGTAGGTTGCTCTTGTGTTTTTTAGTTCGAAGGGCATCACCTTGTAGCAGTAGAGCCCTTAGCTTGTGATAAAAGCAATTTTCTCCTGGTCCTCTTCTGCCATTTTTATCTAATTGTACCTCGAGAATGTGTCCATGAACGTTAGGAGCTTATGTCCGGCTATGAAATCCACCAGCTGATCTATCCTTGGTAGGGGAAAGCTGTCCTTTGGGCAGGCATTGTTTAGGTCCATGAAGTTTACGCACATCCTCATTTCCCATTTGCTTTCTTTACTAGGATGACATTGGCGAGGTAGTCTGGATAATAGACCTCCCGGATGAAGTCCGTTGCTAGCAGTTTGTTAACCTCATTAGTGATTGCCTAGTTTCGTTCTGGAGCAAAGACTCATCGTCCCTGCTGGACGGGTTTTTTCTCAGGATCTACATTTAGCTTTGTTAGATGATTTTTGTGGAGATGCCTAGCATATCCTTGTGGCTCCATGCGAAGACGTCTAGGTTCTCCTTGAGGAATTGGACTAGTTTCCTCCTCATCTCTGTACTTAGGGTCGTCCCTACCCTTTAGGCTTCGTTGGCTCTCCGTCTACCAACTCCACATTTCCAGGGCTTCCACCTTCTCTTCTTTTTTCTCATCAATCATCTACGTATGTTTTCCTTTGTAGCTAATACTACTTAGTAGTACTCCTTAGCCAGCACTTGATCTCCTTTTACCTCCCTACACCATTTTCTGTTGAGAATTTTGCATTCAGGCAATAGGTGGACATGGCTCCTTCCAACGATTGAGTGTAGGCTTCCCAATGATCACATTGTATGAAGAGAGCACTCCAGTCCAGTTGCCTCTTCGAAGTGGCTTGTCAACCACACTTTCCCTCTCTCAAAACTATACTCCTCACCAAATGCCCTTCCTTGGATTGGGGTAACATAGCAATGAGTAGTTCGCCCTAGGACTCTACCCCTTCGAGAGCAAGATGCCGACCAAGATGGAGCTGGAAGCCAACCTACTTTCTTGGGACTTGCCATGCCCCAACATCTAAATAAAAGGAGGTGTCGAAAAGGAACCAGCCCAGCCTCTTCAAGAAAGCTTTGCTTGGTAGGCGCTGCCTATTCACTCAGACAATGCTCTAAACGCTAAAGTGTGCAATTTCGCCCCTTTCTCCCATACTGAGTCACAAGCAGCGCCTTAAAAAGCACGGACGAGCTGCATGTAGGGAAACTTACACATGTGGTTCAACCAGGGACCCCGGTATACTATACTAATATGTGGAGGTCCCTGTAATTTGAGTAAGATTGTCATGGCGCAAAAGTAGATATAGTCTGGTATTCCCTTGTTCCTTGTATTGGTTATGTTCTTCATTTCTTGTCTAGTAGTCTACCACCAAGAAGTCCAACTGACAAGTCAATTGTCGCGAGTAAGACCCCACCGTGACGGTCAGTGTCACTATGCCTTTGGAATACACTCTGTCTCCACTGAAGCTAACGAGTGGGAACTCAAAGGGACGCAATCTCTCAGGGTCCACCTTCAATTGTTGAAAAGTAGAAAGGTAGATGTTGTCTGCGGAGTTGTCGTTGTCCACAAGGATTCTCCTAGTATTGAACCCTTCTATTATAAGCATTATAACCAAGGGGTCATTGTGCGCTTCTTCACTCTTCTGGCATCTTCTTCCAGAAACATGATGTCCCTGTCTGTCCGTCTTTGCTTCAGGGGTGGTATCCTATGGATGTTGTTCACCTCCTCTATTGTGACTTCTTGAGGGATCTACACGATCCTCTTGTGGACGGTCCTCTTGTGATCATCTTTCTCTCTCCTAGTGCACTCTACAAATGATGGGATGTGTGGTCTTCAACCCTCGGGGTAGCTTTGCACTTGTCCTTGTTATTGTCCCTGGATCTACTAGAGTCTCCCTTTTTTACAAATTTTTGCAACTTCCCTTTTCGTGTGAGTTCCTCTATCGGCTCCTTCGGGTCTTCACAATCTTCTATGTAGTGGTCGTGATCCTTTTGGAAACGGTTGTATTTCTTCTTGTCACGTACATTAGGTGATGAGTGTAATGGCTTTGGCCATTTGAGGTAGTGCTCATCTTCAATTTGTGCCAAAATTTTATCAACAAGTATAACTAAAGGAGTGAATTTAACCGTCTGAGGAGTTTTATCGTCTTTTGTGTTTGTTCCCATCAGTATTTTGACGATCTATCCACTCCCTCTTTCATTCTCTCTAGTTGTCTTCCTTTCTTTCCCTCTCATTTGGCTTTTCTACCCCTTCAATTGCTGCTAGGGCATCCTCGACATTCATGTACTTCGGCGCTTTCAAAAGCATTTTCGCCATCATTAGAGGGGGATTCTTTATGAGTGAGACCACGAACTCCCTGGATTTCAATCTAGCTTTAAAGGTCGTCAGCTATACTTTGTCATCTGCTTCGTCCACTTCTAAAGTTTCTCGGGTGAAATGCTTTATGTATGACCTCAGGGTCTTCTTTTCTCCTTGTCTAATAGTAAGCAGGTGATCTATTGGCCTTTTCGGGCGTTGTCTTCTGATAAAGTGGTGGAAGAAGGAGTTACTCAATTGCTCAAAGTTGTCGATGGACGACGTTGGTAACTTCGTAAACCACTCCCTCACAACTCCTTTGAGAGTTGTAAGGAACGACATAGTATCTTGTCAAGGGGCTGCTGAAAACCTAGAGTTGTCTTGAAATTTTTGAGGTTATCTAGAGGGTCTTTCAGCCTATCAAATGGCTCGAGTTGAGGTAGACGAAACTTTGATGACATTGGGCATTCTAGGACCGCCGTCATGAAAGGTGAATCTGTCCTCCTAACCATCCTATCCAGGCACTGGTCTGTCATTTCCTTGATTGCACTCCTTAGTTCATCCATCTGCTTTCTCATTTCTCGGAGAAGGTCTGAGCTCACTCTTTTTGGAGTAGCTGCTCGTTGGAGGTCATTCCTTCTTTGGTTGTCTTCATCGTCGTCCTGATTAGTCCCAGAAAGGTTGTCTTCTTGTTGTAGCTGCAACCTCATCTCCTGGTTCTGTCTAGTAAGCTCCGCTACGCTCTTAAAACTAAGTGCGAAAATGCTGTTCCCCATAGACGGAGCCAAACTGATGATGTCTAGTAGGTTCATCGAGGTGAGTTAGCAATTTTGTCCCTGATGCCTGCAATTGTCACAAAGAGCCCTCCTTAGATGGCCACCAGTGTGGTGCCTGCCATAAAGTCTTCGATAATAAAGTTAACATATAGAAGTTTTTAGAAAAAATATCAGAGTTACAGCGTATTTTTATATTAGAATGTATACCTCGTTTGGTCTTGAGGGGTGTTTATATATAGCTTCATTACTTCTAGCCATTGTGGCCTTTATTGTGGCTTTAGTTCCTTTTTATAATGCCTTTGGGCTCAGTAATGTAGGTTTTGATGAGCTTCCAACGTTCTAATACTCTGTCTTCCAATGTTTTGATGGGCTCATTGTGGCCTCTACGCTTCCAACATTTTGATGAGCTTCCATGCCTTTGGACTCAGAAATAGCTGATGTGGCTAATGGACTGATTAAAATATTATTAAAAATCCAGTGTGGCACTCATCACTCATGCCACGTCATAATTTTATATATTAAAAAAAGTCTTGTCAGAAAAACAATTAAAATAAAATTATAAACTTGATTTTAAAAAATAAAATTAAATAATTAAAATTAAATTTTCTTTTCTTTTCATTAATATTTCGAAAATGTTCATGTTCTTATTCCCAAAACGTGACTGTTCATGTTCTTCATTTTCTTAGCAAATTAATCCTTGTTTTATTTTCTTTTCTCTGTTTTTCTTGTATTTTCTTTAGAATTAAAATTCTTTTCTCTGTTCTTTTCTCTGTATTTCTTGTATTTTCTTGTTCTTTATGTTTGCACATTAAAATTCAAAATTCAGTTCAAACAATAATCAACCAATATCAATAGATCTATATATCTAAAATTGAACCTAGAAACCAAACCTAGAAATTGAACAAAGAAATTTGAACCCAGAAATCTGAACCCAACATACACCAATCAAAATCAATAGACCTGCATCCTCTTTGTTCACAAATCCAGAAAATCAAACACTCAAAAAGGCAAAAATAACCTACAAACAACTATCCACATTCCACATTAACAACAAACCCAGAATCTTAAAAGAAACTAGCTAACCACAACTATCCTCACCAACACCAAAATCAGAAATTTCAAGCACAAACCCAGAAAATCAAACACAAGAACACAAGAAAATCAAACCCAGAACACACCAGTACAAACCCAGAAAATCAAACACAACTCCCACCTAAATTTGAACCAAATACCCACAAAACCATTAACCCAGCACACCTCAAACTCTTTCTATCAGAAAATCCCTTTGATCGAACCTTAAGCCGTGGCATCTCTTCCGATTTCAACCCATCCCCTCCTCTTCTCTTCCCTCCTCCTACTTCCACTCATCTTATTCACCATCACAAACAACCCCAACCCTATTTTCTTCACCAATCTCTGTCTTAACAACAATTGTTCTTACAACAAATACAACAACAACAATAACAACAACAAATACAACATTAGCATCATCATCATCATCAAAAGCAAAATGACCCTCTTGCCCCTCCGTCTCCATCTCCATCTTCTTCCTCGTCTTCCACGCTGTACAAGCAAGCGAACCTTGTGACCCACTTGTCCTCTCTCTCCAAATCTCCCACCATTTACCAATTCCACTCGAACCCACCTTCGCAATTCGTCAACTCGCAAAACCCATCTTTTTTTTCCTCTCTCTCTCTCGTTGTAAAAACGATTTCATCATTTAATGGAAGGGTCAGATAGAAGGGTTGGGTACTTTCATCGGATCTGACGAGGATACCTACCGCGGGTCGTGGAGCTCCGATCGGAAGCATGGAAGGCCTGATAGTAGTTGCTATGTTGGCAGTTGGAACAAGGACCTCAAGATTCAGCAAATAAGTAGATAAAATTTTCTAGGAAACGAAGAACATGATTGCTCATGTTCTAGTGAAGCACAAATCTTCCAAAAATATAATTAAAAAAAAGATTTTTTTTTTTTTAAAATACTCATAAGTTTATTTTAATTATTTTAATTTATTTTTTCTGATGTGTTTTCTGACGTGGCATGGGTGATGAGTGCCACACTGGATTTTTAATAATATTTTAATTAGTCCATTAGCCACGTTAGCTATTTCCGTCTGTTGGCTGACGGAAAGTACCAAAATAACAAGCGTTAATTGGTTTAGGGACTAAAAGTGGTAAAATAGAAATGTAGGGACCAAAATAAAAATGACCCCAAAATGTAGGGGCCAAAAGTGCATTTACGCCTAATTTTAAATTATAAAAATTTGCAATTTAAACAATTTATTTATGACATAGTTATTGATCTTTAATTGTTTTTTAAATTTTGCAAGCATGAAGGATATAAGAAGAACATGCAATTTAATGGCAGATTAAAATTCACCTCTAACAAAAAGATATTAAGGTTGTAGTTAATTTTGTAACTAAACTTTACCCTTTTAATAAAATGTACCTACAAAGTTAAACTCTACAGTTACTACATAAAAATAAAGCAACAGTTTGTTAATCTTTCAAAAGATCTTCAAACTTCATCATGTAATTGTATCTCCAAATTCTTGAATTTCTCCACTTATCATTATTATAATTATTATTATTATTAATCTTCAATACCATAGTAATCTCTTTAAAAATATTACAATATGAAATTTGTCAAAGAAATTTGCAAAATAGAGAAAGAATAAGAAGAAACTAGTTAGGCATGGTAGTTAGAGGAAGGATTTAAAAAAAAAAAAAAATTATAGTTCAATAGTTACAATAGGGAATAGAGGTTTTGAAATCTAGATGTCTTTAAAATATTAAGAGGCGCCAACTAATTGAAATACAAGACTTGTAGCATAGGAAGCTATATTTAACGGTGATTTCCTTATTACGATGCAAAATTGCAAATGCTATCATATCATGTAAATCTTGAAAAAATAACATATATGACAGAGTAACAAGAGACACAAGAAAAATCATAAAATTCTCTTGTTATATCTCTAGGGTTTTTTTTTATAAACTAATACACTTTCAGACATGTGTTTGACGTTTGTTTTAAATTATACACTATATGATAAAAGTTGAATCTTCAAAATTTTGGTCATGATAAATGAACACATTCATTTATTTTAGATCATTTTTCATTGCAATGGGTGAAGTGGATCCGAACCTTTGATGTCATGGAAATATGATGAGATAACAACTAGTTTTTTTTTTTTTTTTTTTTTTTTTTAAGATACTAACTAGTTGAAGTACATGATTTTTGGCAAATGAGTCACTTGATTATGATTTAAGTTGTATCTTACACGCTATAATTGGGATATAATTGAGCCGAATAGATGCCTTATTTTTTTTTCTTTCCTTCTTTTTTTTTATATATAATATCTTACGCCATGTGGCGTATAGGAGTGTATCAAAATTACATCTATAGTATAAGCTAAGTGAAACTTTATAGTCAAGGTTTCGAAAAATTTAAAAATATTACTCGGATTAAAATTCTATTATCGAAAGTATCCAGAAAATAATAAGTGTCATTATTTACTTCATATTATTTTAACAATTTAATATAAATTTTTGTTATGAAAAAAATTAGACTTAAACAATGTGCTTTTGCTCCATAACTTAAAGTATTTTATCCTATATTCTTAATTATTATTAAAATATTTAATTTAATTTATACGGATTTTTTTTTTTTTAAAGTGTGTATCACACAAGCATAATAGAACCACTTGAATCTTGTCTATAAAAGCAGCTTATTCCTAGTTTAAGTTACCAGATTGCTAAGGAAGTTTTTTCAAGACATTAATATGTGTTTCTTAATCTTCATGCGCTTGCTCTTCTTCTTGTCAACGTTTCATTTTCCAAATAGTTGCTCCTCTTTTTCAACTCAGCCTGTATGCAATGATTCTGAGCGTTCAGCCTTCTTGCAATTCAAGCAAATCTTTGTCACTAAAATGAGTGTTCATCGTGGAACTCTGGGAAAACAAATGATTTCTGTTCATGGGACATCTCTCTTAGAAATACCAGAACATATTATTTGAGTTATAAGACTCTTTGGATCAAAAAAAAAAAAAAAAAAAAAAAAAAAGGAGTTATAAGACTCTTACATATAACGTTGATTACTAAAGTTTAGTCATTAGTGATTTCTCTTTTACTTCTTAGCATTTATAGACTAGAATTTCAACTTATGACATTTATTCTATGATGATTGCTCTAATATTCATCAGGCTAAGACCCCAATCATCAGGTAAGAGATTTTATAGTTAAGTTAACTAAAACCTACTTCTCAACTGTAATGTTGGCTGCTAAAGTTTAGCTATTAGTGATTTTAGTCTATGATGTTTTAATGTGATTGTTTTTAATCCCATAAATGATGTGGTTAAACTAAAAACTAACACAACATCATTCCATAAGAACTAAAAACATTAATTTAAAGTTTATAGAGAACTAAATTTGATCACTTAAAGTTTTTTAACTAAAAGAGATCACTATGACTAAAATAATTTAGGACTAATTGTATATATTAGATTTTTTAATATATAAATACAATGCAATTTGAAAATGACGATCATGATGATTATTGTTTATAAAGCACTAATGAATTTGTTTTCTAAATAAGTTATAACTCATTATTTTAAGACTTTTTGCCCTTAAAGTTTGGGGTTGTTTTCATTTTGATTCTTTACATTTCAAAATTTTATTCTGGTCTTTTATATTTGATTTAGTTTTCATATTACCCCTGCTATTCATTTTAATAAGTAATCTAGTCGTTAAATGCCCCTCATATTTAACTATTCATGAAATACTTGCTTTAAAATATTGTGGAATGCAAAATTTTCAATTTTGTAGGCAGAAAAAAGTATTATAATTTTTTAGATTACTAATGGAAATGCACAACATGAGTGAAATTGAAAATTTTAAAGAGTGAAAATGTAAATAACCCCAATATTGTGAGTAAGAAATGTAGTTAGTCTAATTCTAACTTATCCAAAGCTAGGCGCCTTTCTTGACTAGGCTTTCAACAGTTCAACCTAATCTTGTTTGCTTAACTATACAAGGAGAGTAATTGATAACTATTGCTTTGGAAAGATAGGAAAAGAGTAACTTGAATGAAGCCGAAACACCAGTCTATTCTGCCCATCTTTTATGCTTTGCTTTTACAAAAAGAGAAATTAATGCTTTGGAAAGAAAGGATGATGACTTGAGCTAGATCAATTCCACATGAGAGATGATTATGAGCAACACAAGTGCGAGATAAGAATGGGTCGCATCCCATGCCTAACAATTGACTATATATATTATTAGATTTTTATATGTACACTTGTCCAAAAAATATACTTAAATAGACTTGAGAATAGAATGTGTAAGTTTGTAACAAAATTCATAAATTCAAAATTTGTATTTGTAGTTTATTTGCATTACCTGGACTGTAACAAAGGTCGAGGTGCAAGTAATTGCAACCTGAATGTAACGATTCCCAGTGATTAAGTAAAAGACTCCCAATTTTTAGGACACTCTACGACCCACGCAGATATACAAAATTATCTTATAAATAAACATCTGAGTGTACAAAGTTTCTTTCAAGGTTGATCAGCGATATCATATTCGCATTTGAATATTTGATTGGACGAAAAGCCATGATAGAGCTGTGTTCCAGCAAACCATTATTGGAGACTTCTCAAGGAATTCACCTTGTCATTCCGAAATCTGACCCCAATTTACCCAGATGAACATCTAGCCCTTATATGTTTAAAAGTTAAAAGTCCAAGCTTGACTAATATTGCTCACTCAAATTGATGTATGGATGAAATGTATTAATACTTAAACATCACCTGCTGAATTTTATATGCAATGTTTTGCTGAATAAAAACCATAACATATAATAAGTTTATAACCAATAATACTTAGTTAAAAAATGATAGGTCAATAATGTATTAACCCCTTGTGATGAATTAATCAAATAATTTAGTTGGGTTGATTAATTAATCCAATTATCATGCAATATGCGTAGCAGCACAAACAAATTATCAACTAATGTAAAATACAGTGGAAAATAAAGTTGACACAGTAATTTGTTTATGAATGGGGAAAACTTCTAAGGCAAAAACCCCACCGAGTGATTTTAAGGTCACCACTCCCAAGAATCCATTATTATCAAAACAAGCAATTACAAGTAAAGGAATCACAGTACCTTATACTAATCTACAGTTAAACCCTTACCCCAATACTCAATTGGACTTGTTCTGTAGTGACAATCTCTCATTTTCAATGCACGACTCCCAGTTCATGACTAACCAATTGATGGATGGATCCAAGTACGTGACTAAGCACCAACCTAAGAAGGATATTGGCTGCAAAGTTTTTCAGTTTATCCACACAATGAAGATCAATAAACTCCTTAGTTACAAAACTCTACGGCGTACACATGTAGCAGCTTCTTGAAGAGAAAGATGAACTAGGACATATGTATCCAGTCACAATATGCTTGTGAAAAATATTTGCATAAAGTTTCACTCACTTGTATCTTCTGTAACGGCTCTTAAAATAATCATTATATATGTTTAGGATTGGCAGAAAAGAAAGTTTAAGCATTTATACATGGATTGGAGTGAAATTGAACTGAAAATCTAATTTTCGTAAATCTCGATAGATAGCTTATCTATCGAGCAGCTGTTGAGCATCAGGCTAAACAAGTCTTTTAAACCTTGATAAATACTATCTGTCAAGTTAACTGTCGAGCTTTAAAATTCAGCACTTCTTCATTTGATTCTTGGACAGATTTGCATGGTTTAACACTTAAACTTGAAATATTGTTCCTTGAAGTATTAAACACATCCTAGATCTACCCAATTACAAGTAAAGTGCATTTTGTCATAGGATTAGCCAATTCTAAATGACATATGTTCCTAACATGATTTACATATGTCCTAACAAAAATAATATATATATATATATATATGGTTGAGTTCAAGTTATACCTAGTGTAACTCTAAACAATATTACATCACTTAATATTTTTTAATTGAATGTGAATTTTGACAAATCCACTGTTAGATTTTCAAAATATGAATTTTATATCAAGTTATTAGGTAATATAACTCTAAGCAATATTACACTATTTAATATTTTTTAATTGTATGCGAATTTTGACTAATCCACTGTTAGATTAAATTATCTTCATACATTTTCTATGCTTACAAAATTTAAAGATAATCAAAAATTAATAGTCATGTCATGAATCAACTGTTTAAATTCAAGTTTTTGTATTTTAAAATAATGCATAAAAAATGAGTTTATGAATTAAATGGTAAATAACATCCAACTGACATGAAAATTGGCATGATTGTTAATTAAATTCCTAATTAAATGAAATATTAAAATAGTTGGTATTGTTGACTTTCCATTTGTTTCAGAAGAAGTTAAATTATTCATATTTTTACAAATATTAAAATGAGTAAAACGACACTCAAACAAACAAAACTTGGGTTTGTAAATTTATTATCATACCAACAGAAAGAAAAAACTCACCAAAAAAAAAAAAAACAACCAAGCAGTTTCACAAATTTATTACAAAAAGCATAACAGGATGATATAATTGGAATACATTTAACAAAACATGGAAGCTTTTGACTTCCTTTATTTTAGTTCACGGCAGAAGCTAAAGAAGAAACTGCTAAACAATTTTGCAGCATGGCCATTCAGTTCATGGCAGAAGCTTTTGACTTCCTTTATTTTAGTTCTATGCATGCATCATGCTTATTCACTAACATGTTAATCATTCAAGGTTGTGATGGAAGCATATGCAAGAAGCTCTGTGTCACTTTCAAATTTAGCCATGTCTTCCTCTTTCAAGTGAACCCATACTTCTATTCCATCCCCACTTTTGGTGTCTATAAATATAACTACGTTCTTGAAAGGCATGCTTACCAGGCCAATCCACATGGGATTTCCCCAACCAAAGTCCACTTCATACATAGGCAACCTGCACCAACTACTGAAACTGAATGGAACTACATCTTCTTTCAGGACTTTTCCACTAGCCTCTTCAAGAAAATTCAAGTGTTGAGCGTGGTCCTGTAATTTTTTCACATACTCATTGTCAATTTTTCTTATCGCGGCTCTCACTTTGCCCACAAGGCCATTTCTCTCTTCACTAGACAGAAGGACTGTTGCAAGTCGGAAGATATTTCCAAAAGAATTTCTAGACAATGGCGGATCCATCCTTGTCCGTAAATTCACTGCAAAAACCACCATGTTGGGCTTTTTAGGCCCAAAGTTTGCTTGCGTAGCAGCAACATATCGGCTCCATAAAAAGACTGACAATGCCTCAACACGACTGGGGTGTATTGGACTTTCTAAGCCTGAGCTTTCCCCGTATTTTTCTCTAAGAGCCACTATTGAAGCAGAACTAAACACAAACCTCTTTAATACAAGCCTCTCTTTTATCATACTATTTTCTGGTTGAAACCCAGATAAAGTATTTGTAGGGGGAAAGAGAGTTGATGCTTGAAATTCGGGATATATATCACTATCACCTCGAGCTGTGGCTGCCCAAGATTTCATAAACATGATAAAGGATGTGCCATCAGCAATCTTGTGGGAAATGCATGCAGCAATGGCAATACCTCCACAAGTGAAGTAGTTGGCTTGAACAGCGCAGGCAAAATAGTGCGGGCCATCAATATCGCACGGAAGAAATTTCTTGAATTCTGCTGGATTTTGATTTGTAACAATATCTGAAAGCTCACACTTGACTTGGGCTTCGCGATAAAACACGCCTTCATCGTTGCAGTCTACGGTTAGATTGTCTTTAATGCGGCCAGCTAAAGGGTAGTAACGTGTTAAGACTTTGGACAATGATTGCTTGAGCACACTAGAGAACGATTTGCCAGGGTCGGTGCTGATTTTAGAGTAAGCATCATTCTCTGTGTAGAAGAAGAGAAATGGAATATACATGCGGGGGAATATTTGGTCGAGAAAGGAAAGCCCATAATAGCGAAGATGAGCGGGAGTTGGCGAAGATGGTTTGATGTTCTCATAGGAAATTACTTCCACTTCAACATCCTTCATTTTATCTTGCCAAAGTAAGTTCCAACTACTTTGAACAAGTGCTTCTATGAATGGTTCTTATGGAAATGGTGGCATATATCTACATATATATATATATATATTAAGCTTCTGCAAATGTGCTCGCCCATGGTTTTATAAGACGTGGATATGCAAGGTAAAAACCTCTTCATTTCAAGTTGGTTTGCAATTATCCGATTAGACTAAAAGCCATATTCCAGCTAATCATTGTAAGTAAATTCTTAAGGAATTTAAAGGAATTTTTTATGTACGTACCCAATGGGTTGTAGGGAGAGTATGTTAACATTTTACAGTGAGTTTTAAGCATTTAGAATTGAGATATTGGGATAATGTACCATGTTAAGAACTTTTTCCTTTGCCGACATTAAAGAGTTAAAGTTATTTTACAATGAGAAGTTTTAACTTTTAATATTATTGATTCTCAAAAAATTAAGTTTGAAATTATTATATCTGAGTTTTGAATATTAATAATAACTCACCTGTGCTCAACGAGTCTTTATTATTTTTTATTTAATGTCAAAATTTTCTATTTATTTCATTTCGAGGTTTATGTGTTTGTCCTACTATGTATGTTTATTCATTTGCAATCACCAGTGACCTAAGACAAATGTATTATTATTAAAAGGTTTTTTTTTTTTTGTTTTTTGAGAAATATTATTAAAAGGTTGAACTTTACGTATTTATAAATTGTCATGTATGATCAATAATGATCTTGGTAATATCAAATAATGAATAATGAGAATCATTACTAAAAGGATTAGATATCGACAATCGTTATATGTCGAATTGCTATTTAGTAAATAATAACATCATTTCATCAATATTCAATAATTTTTTTTGATAATTCATAAGTCACTCTCATGAATTTGATGTAACTGGTGACAACAAACCAATTGTTAAAAGTCAATGGGAACACTATGCCCTGAAGTAGATTCTTTCAACTACAAGACAGCTTTATTGGCCCATCAATTATATGCCATGATTTAGCAAGAGCGGTTTATACACTTCAATTATTTCAGAACTTCCGCAGAAAAATTTATGTGCATTGCCTGTTCATCCCAATCCAGCAAACCCCAAGAGTTCAGTTTAGGGCTTAGTTTTCTAGTTGAGTTAACCTTGTGCTGTACATAATACCTTTGCTAGACTACTTGGGGATGGCAATAAAGTAATGAACTATAAACGAACATGATCTAATCGTAAGTTCGCAATATATCAATAAGTCAACTCAATTAATAAATCAGAACAAAATCCATGCCGCCAGAATAAAGAAACAGCAATTAAGTTTTGTGGTTCCAGTAATTAAGTTTTGAGAATTGGAAAAATTGTCAAAACTTTTTCAGTGTTTAATAATTTTTTTTTAAAATTAGTTTATAATTGTGTGCTCTTAGGCACACATTAGTAAAATCCAGGATTTATTGATTCATCAAGGATCTCAGATAGAATTGACAAACACATTATTATATTTGTTATGCAGGTCCATTCCCCGGCCCCTTCCCTAAAATAAATTGCTAAATATAATAATAAAAAACATGTGAAAATTAGCACAATTAAATATCTTCAGGTCCATCCCCCGGCCCCGGCCCGTTCTCGTAATTAATTCTTGCAGTTGTTGAGCTATCCCCTCATCTGCCTAAAGTGTCTCCAATCTGGCATTTAGGTCTGAAATTTCATTTTCATGGGCATTGTAATCAATTTCTTCTTCTCAAAAAAAAAAAAAAAAAAATTTAATAATCAATTTCTAATTTGTATTAAAAAATAAATAAATCAAGGAAAAAAAAAAAAAGACAATCAGTAGGTAATGGCATAATATAACTTTAAAAAGTGCAAACAGATCATAGCAGAGAACAACTATATGTTATATTAATTACTCTATAGAGACTCCCCATGTGTTAATTATCTCCCTAACAAATAAAAAAATTCATTGAGAAAAAAAAAATATGAACATATTTAATTTAAGCCTTATCAATATCTACAAACATTATTACAAGACATTGTGATATGAAGATGTATATGCATGTTTCTAAATACCCCTAATATAGTAATAATTCAGAATAAGCTTATTTCAACATCAAACATAACAATGCACACCTAAAACCAAAAACATTATACTCAAATACTTTAAACAAAAGCAAACCAAATGTAACACAAATATCCTAAAGAAAGCTGATTCCAATCCAAATTCCTTTATCAAAACCAAGTCTAACCAGTGACATCAGGTGGCATCTCTAATGGTGGCAACCCTCAAATTTATCTATCTCTCTAGACCCAATGAACTCTCTCGGCCTCACTTTCTGTTTTTCTCGGTCTCACTTTCTGTTTTTCTATTAACAATTGGTACTTTCACTAAATGGTATTATATTGGCTCATTTTTTTTTTTTTTTTTAAAAAAAAAAAAAAAAAATAAAATTGCTATGTTTGGTTCTATGAAAATATTTTACCGACCGTAAAATCCTTTTAGGTAAAAATATTTTTTAAAAAGAAATTATTTTTAAAAAAGAAATTATTTTCAAGTATTTAGTTGTGTTTTTGAAAATGTTATGGAAAACATATTTCTCATTTCCCAAGAACATATATAATCATAAAAGGAAAATTTTAAACCAAAAATCATGATTAGGAACTGCTGGCTGGTGGCCACTAGCCACTAGTGGTGGTGGTTGACCACCAAAGATTGGGGACATTAGTTGGGGGTGGTGGTTGGGTGATAGACAACGGGGGGGTGGGAGGTAGAGGTTTGGTTAATAAGTTTTAGCTGAAGCGGAAAATGGTTTACAAAAGATTAAAGCATAAACTAATTTTCGCCATAATAAATGCCTCTATTATACAGTCAACCGGAAAGCAATTTCTGGTTAACCAACATTTTTTGTCACCCCAAATACTCATAAATTTGAAAAGTATTTTCTGGAAATTAATTTCTTTCAAACCAATCACAACTTAATAAGTATAAATTGAAAGGAAAATTGAAGTGCTTGGACGGTTTTTCTTTTGGGATTGGCAAGTGTTAAAGTTGGCGTGGTTGGGTAGTTGTTTTAAACGGGTTTTTTTAGAAATTAAAATTTTACTATTTAACCACTTTAATTTGACAGTGAAATGGTAAGAAGTACTTGTAGTTTACAAAATTTTATGCTTCAAATGGTACACCTCATGAAAATTTGTTTTTGAACATATGTATCTATTTTAAAGGTGTGGTTTTTTCCCACATGGCAAAATAGAGTTAATTTAAGGAGTTAAGCTGGTTGCATCTAAACAAGCCACAAAAAGGGGAGAATGCAACCAAACGAACAACGAGGCACAAAAAGGCCAACAAACACATACTAAGAAGGGAAACAAAGCATATGAAGCAAAGCAAGGATGCAATAATCTATATCTAAACATATAAGCATGAATCTAAAATTGAAAGCATCCAAACATAGTGTAAATATTATTAAATTCTCTTTCCAACGACTATTTTTGGGTTGAAATCAGAGTTAAAATGGGTGAGATATCCTGAAAACCATGCGAAGCGCATCAGCACGCTTCCCGAGGCCATAACTTTTTATCCGACTGTTGGAATTTCAATTTCTTTAATGTTCAGGAAACTATACATCCATACTTTTCCAAGGACACTAAGATCAGTTCAATCGAAGTCCGATAAGACCTTCACATATGAGATCAAAACCAAAACCGAAAAAAGTCAGGATTGCTGACATCAGCAACTAGCCCGACGCACCCTAAAGGGCCACTGGAGCTGGTTGGTAGCCACTAAAGGGCTTCTGGAAGTTGAAGGCTCACAAAAAGCTTACAAATACCCCCCAAACCCCGTTAGACCCAAAAAAAAAAAAATTTGGGCATTTTGGAGCACTTTCTGGGTAGATTCTCTCTCTTTTACTTTCTAAATTCTCTCCCAAACATATCAAAAACCTTTGATTTCTCTCTTTTCTCAACAATCAAGAGGTAGTGTTCCTGAACTCTTTTTCCTCTCCTTGATCTTAAGACCATGGATTTGAGGTTTAGGGGTGTAGATGTAGCTTTTTAGCTACTATCTATAGTCATTTAATCTCTTAGCATCTTTTGACTTGCTTTATCTTGTTTTACACCATGTTTTATTGCTTTTCATAGTATATCTCTTGTTTTATCTTGCTTCCTAGCATGTCTTAGTGCTTTTCTAGCATGTATCCTTGCTTTCTAACAAGTTTTATTGCTTTGATGATGTTGGCCTAGCCTTCTTGGGCTAGGATATACCTAATACTTTGTTTGTGCTTAGATCTACATGCTTAGGTGCTTTACACTATGTTTCCATGCTTTATGCCATGCTTGTACTTAGATCTATATGCTTTTGTGCTCCTTGCCATGTTTATGAGCTAGGATATACCTAATACTTTGTTTGTGCTTAGATCTACATGCTTAGGTGCTTTACACTATGTTTCCATGCTTTATGCCATGCTTGTACTTAGATCTATATGCTTTTGTGCTCCTTGCCATGTTTATGTGTGTAGATTTACATGTTGGATGCTATGTCTAGTGTTTGGCTTTGCCTTTTTGTCTCTTGTTATGTCTTTTTCTTGTGCTTTGGCCCTTAGGTAGGATGTAGATCTAGATCTATTGGTCTAGGCCTACATCCATACACCTAGGCCTATAATAAAGGGTTTGAGTCATTTCCTTTATGCATGTGCATGCTTGCTTGCCTTTATGCTTTAGATCCATATTTTTTTTTGACTAAATCTAGGCTCTTGCCATGCTTTGTGCCCTCCGTGGGTTTGTGCTTGTTGGCCTTTAGGACCACTTGCCTATTTGGTTGCATTCGTCCCTCCTATGGTTTGTTTGGATGCAACTGCTTGTGGGTACACATCTTCGTGATGTTGGTTTGCTCAATGCATGCCCTTTTCCACTTCGTGTAATGATAGGCTTGCCTTGCTTACTTTGTGCCATCCTATTTGACTCTCTTTGTTTCTTTGCATCTTTGCACATTTGCCTATATGTTCATGCATGCATCTTTGTGTGTGCAAGCTTAGTTCCTAGAAACTTGTGCCATCAAGCTTAGTTCCTAGAAACTTGTGCAAGTTCATACCTGTCCTTGATACACGAGGCCCCGAGTCCCTTTTAGGAACTTTGCTTAATGGCACATGTGTTATTCGTACTCCAATTTAATGGAACTATGGACACCCAATTTAAACTTACATTTGTTCTCCTAGGACACCCTCTTTTGCTTGATAATATGCTTGTTTGCCTCTGTTTGGCTCTCTTCATTTGTTTGTCCTTGCATATGCTTTTTTTCTAGTTGTTTCTTTGCTTGTCTGCTGGTTTTGTGTTTCTTTGTCATTGCATGTGCACGCTTGGAGCAAGGATGTAACTCCCTAGGCGAAAGCGAAAAGGACAAGGATGCAAGCAAGAAGACGCAAGCCCAAAAAGGGCAATGTTCAATAGATTTAGAAGCCTGGCTTCTCTGAGTGGTCTTCTCTTTCACTCTCTCTCTCTCTTTTAGCCTTCTCTAAAACCACGTACTAGGGTTTCCTTTCCTTGTATCTTGCCTAGGCCACATTCCTAGGGTATGGCAATGTCTACATGCTAGCATTGTGCATGATGTATGTATGTATGTATGTATGTATGTATATATATATATATGCCTGTTTGTGGATGATCATGTACTTTGTATGATGGAATCTTATGGTTAGAAGAGCAACCCTCTCATAATTATTAGTGCTCTTAACCTTGTAGTGTGGGTCTGCGCTCAAGGCGATTGCTGTAGGTGCATATTCATGCTACATTGTGTGTATGATCATCGTGGTGTGATTGTTTCAATCCATGTAGCTAGTGACATTGGTTTCCTCGTGAATGCAACATGCATCAGCATGCTTGATGTTTTGAGAGGCTTCATCTCATCTTGATACAAGCATGTTGGCACGGGCCATATACACAGGCACGAAACCCTACTAGTGCACCATAACGCACCAAACATGAAACTCTACTAGATTTTCGCCATGAAAATGGGGCACCCTCATTGCCATATTCTCACCACGAAAGCTTGCTAAGGATAGTGTTTTATGTGCTATAATGCACCTGAGGAGAAGCATTGCCGGAGTTTGGCCACAAAAATAAGGCAAAATGTTGCTGGATTTTCGTTATGGAAATTTGGCAACAATTCCAAGATGTACTAATGAAGCATTATTAAGACCACACCCTTTCTGAATCCAAACCTCAAAGCCCAATTCCATTAAAGCCTCGAAAGCTAATGCTAATAGCTTATTTTTAATTGCCAGTGTCTGAAAGGACTATCCTTGGACAGGCGTCATGGGGTGCCTAACAACTTCCCTACATGTAACCAGACTTCCGAACTCAAGAATCAATATTTTTTTATCCATCCATATTAGATTAGGAAAAACTACATTTTTCTTAACCTATGATTGGTAATAAAATCAAATAGAAGTAGGTGGCCAATCACACCTTAGAAAAAAACCAATGATTGGTGGCGACTTCACTTACCTTTCGTAATTCGATTAAAATTGACCCAATTCTATCACACACACCAGAGGTACCCTTCACCCTTATCTTTCATAGCACCCGAGCTCCCGAGCCCGCACGTTTAGGTCGCACGCGAGCATCTCCACGATAGGTAGTCAACCACCGCCCGCCATGAGGCATTGACAAAAAGGAACAGGCAAAAGCATGTAAAAAGACCAAACAAGCATAAATATCCAAAACGGAAACTTATCCAAACCCTTTAATGAACTTGGGTATTTAGATGCAAGCCTAGGCCAATAGATATAGATCTACACCCTACCCAAAAGCAAGACATAAAGCAAAGGCATAAACAAAATATTTAAAGCCATAAAGCATCCAAACAAGACATTTAAGCACATAAACATGGAAAAAATGAACAAAAAATAAATTTAGACATATCCTAACCCAAAAAGGCTAGGCCAACAATATCAAAGCAATAAAGTGTGCTAAGAAAGCAATAAAACATGCTAGAAAAGCAATAAAACATGTTTGGGATTTAAAAGAAAGCAATAAAGAGTTACAAAGAAAATGGTTGTAGATTGTAGCTAAAAAGCTACATCTACCAGTGTGGGTGATACCGTACCGTACTGACCGGTATATACTATATTAGCCAGTCTACCGATACAAGTACACCCCCTGTTACTGACCGGAAAAAATACCGGCCGTATCGGACGCATACTAGCGAAATCTAGCTGTTTCGGCCGGTAAATAGATACCGGCTGAAATAAAAAGTTGTTGATCTTAACGCCCACAGTGACCCAAAAACGTTGTCAATCAACGTTCTCGTGTGTGAGACTAGAGAAAGAGGTCTAGAAGCTAGCTAGCAATGACAACGTTCTCTTCATGTTGGCCTCACAGTGGTGACAACGAAACTGGCTGGTGGTGGACGGCACCACTAACATTCATTGTGCAAAACATAGTTGAATGCTTAATCTACAAGAGAGGGAGAGAGAGATCAAATCTGAAAATCTGTGTTAATTGATGAGAAGAGATACATGTGGTGGAGTAAAAAGTGAAAAACTGTGTGAGACTAGAGAGAGGCCTAGAGGTACTGTGTGAAATGAAATGAAAAGTTGAAGTGAAGTGATCAAAAGTTAACGTGTGTGGTGGAGTAAAAAATTGACAAAAGATACTTGGAAAATGTGAAAACTGAAAAGGATAAAAACTCACATTAGCTTTTTAGTTCTTTGGCTTTATCACCAACAAATTTTTCTAATTATTTTATTTGATTCTACCAAACCCATCCCACTTATTATCTATTTATCTCATCCAAGCCTTTTTGTTGATTTTCTATTTTTTGGTCTTATTTTTTTTAATAAACTTATAAGCTTAAATAGTTTAACTGCTTAACAAATTAACTTTTATCAAATAATTAAATTTATAAATATACAAATAATATATATATATATATTAAATATATAAAATAGCGGTAAATCCAAAACGGTACACTATTATTTACCGGTATCCAAAATATATCGTACCGCTGGCCAAACTGGTACAGCCTCCGGTATGGTATTAACTTCTTTGACATCTACACCCCTTAAACCTCAAAACCAAGGTAGATGGACCAAGGAGGAGGAGATGGAAGCAAGAACATTACCTCTTGATTTTTTGAAGATATGAGAAATAATGATTTATTTATGTGTGTTTGGGAGAGGATTTAGGAGAAAAGAGAGAGAAGAAAGCTCCAAAAAAATGCCCTAAATTGCCCAAAATCCTTTTTTTTTTTTTTTTTTTTTTTAATCTGGGAGCTGCTGGGGTATATATATTCTCTTCATGTTGGCCTCACAGTGGTGACAACGAAACTGGCTGGTGGTGGACGGCACCACTAACATTCATTGTGCAAAACATAGTTGAATGCTTAATCTACAAGAGAGGGAGAGAGAGATCAAATCTGAAAATCTGTGTTAATTGATGAGAAGAGATACATGTGGTGGAGTAAAAAGTGAAAAACTGTGTGAGACTAAAGAGAGGCCTAGAGGTATTGTGTGAAATGAAATGAGAAGTTGAAGTGAAGTGATCAAAAGTTAACGTGTGTGGTGGAGTAAAAAATTGACAAAAGATACTTGGAAAATGTGAAAACTAAAAAGGATAAAAACTCACGTTAGCTTTTCAGTTCTTTGGCTTTATCACCAACAAATTTTTCTAATTATTTTATTTGATTCTACCAAACCCATCCCACTTATTATCTATTTATCTCATCCAAACCTTTTTGTTGATTTTCTATTTTTTGGTCTTATTTTTTTTTTAATAAACTTATAAGCTTAAATAGTTTAACTGCTTAACAAATTAACTTTTATCAAATAATTAAATTTATAAATATACAAATAATATATATATATATATATTAAATATATAAAATAGCGGTAAATTCAAAACGGTACACTAGTATTTACCGGTATCCAAAATATATCGTACCGCTGGCCAAACTGGTACAGCCTCCGGTATGGTATTGACTTCTTTGACATCTACACCCCTTAAACCTCAAAACCAAGGTAGATGGATCAAGGAGGAGGAGATGGAAGCAAGAACACTACCTCTTGATTTTTTGAAGATATGAGAAATAATGATTTATTTATGTGTGTTTGGGAGAGGATTTAGGAGAAAAGAGAGAGAAGAAAGCTCCAAAAAAATGCTCTAAATTGCCCAAAATCTTTTTTTTTTTTATTTAATCTTGGAGCTGCTGGGGTATATATAAATTTTTTGTGACATTTTTTTTTGTCTTTTTCTCCAGCTTTTTGGTTCCAATTTCAGTTACTCATTTGAAGGCATTTCCGAACTCCGATTAAGCTAATTCTAGTGGCATTGGAAAGATATGGGTGTCTATTTTTTAGAATAGTTTGTGTCTATTTGGAACAACCTATTTAGCTGAAACTAAAAACTTTTGCTGAAAGTGTAGAAAAAAAAGTTCAAAATATAAGCTGAATATTAGAGTAAGACCCATAAATAGTATCAAAAAGTGCAACGAGACTCATGAATAGTAACAAAAGTAAGCTAAAAGTGGAGATAAGCTAAAAAATTTAGCTCATCCCAAACACACACTTTACTTTTGAAAATCAGATGGTTGGATCAAAAGTTATGGCCTAGCACGGTTTTCAAGATATCTCAATTGTTTTAACTCTAAATTTGACTCATGAATAGTCGTTGGAAAGGGAATTCGATATTCTTTGCAATGGCATTGGTTTCAACCCGTTTTGATAGTATTTTTTTTAATAAACTTATAAGCTTAAATAGTTTAACTGCTTAACAAATTAACTTTTATCAAATAATTAAATTTATAAATATACAAATAATATATATATATATATATTAAATATATAAAATAGCGGTAAATTCAAAACGGTACACTAGTATTTACCGGTATCCAAAATATATCGTACCGCTGGCCAAACTGGTACAGCCTCCGGTATGGTATTGACTTCTTTGACATCTACACCCCTTAAACCTCAAAACCAAGGTAGATGGATCAAGGAGGAGGAGATGGAAGCAAGAACACTACCTCTTGATTTTTTGAAGATATGAGAAATAATGATTTATTTATGTGTGTTTGGGAGAGGATTTAGGAGAAAAGAGAGAGAAGAAAGCTCCAAAAAAATGCTCTAAATTGCCCAAAATCTTTTTTTTTTTTATTTAATCTTGGAGCTGCTGGGGTATATATAAATTTTTTGTGACATTTTTTTTTGTCTTTTTCTCCAGCTTTTTGGTTCCAATTTCAGTTACTCATTTGAAGGCATTTCCGAACTCCGATTAAGCTAATTCTAGTGGCATTGGAAAGATATGGGTGTCTATTTTTTAGAATAGTTTGTGTCTATTTGGAACAACCTATTTAGCTGAAACTAAAAACTTTTGCTGAAAGTGTAGAAAAAAAAGTTCAAAATATAAGCTGAATATTAGAGTAAGACCCATAAATAGTATCAAAAAGTGCAACGAGACTCATGAATAGTAACAAAAGTAAGCTAAAAGTGGAGATAAGCTAAAAAATTTAGCTCATCCCAAACACACACTTTACTTTTGAAAATCAGATGGTTGGATCAAAAGTTATGGCCTAGCACGGTTTTCAAGATATCTCAATTGTTTTAACTCTAAATTTGACTCATGAATAGTCGTTGGAAAGGGAATTCGATATTCTTTGCAATGGCATTGGTTTCAACCCGTTTTGATAGTCGGATCAAAATTAGGTTTTCAGTCGCTACGGAGAGTCAACCTTAGGTCAAAGTTGGTCAAAGTTGACAAGAAAATCTCGAATAGCCTCAGGTTTGATGTAAAAACATGAAAATGTTTTTTTGGTTTTGGTTTTAACCAATTTTAACCTTTGGTCAAGGGCATTTTGGTCATTTGATCTAAATTGGTGCTTTAATTGTTCCAATGCCTAAATGGGTTGAATTACGATGATCTAGATGTTCTCATAGTTGTCTTGTGAGAAAATAATATTTGTGGAATTTTCAGGATCTGGCATGCAAATCAAGGGCAGACAAATTATGGTATTGACAAAAAATTTATAGTCAAGAATATTTAATTCATAGTAAACTTAACTATGATTATCAAACCTACCTCTGAAACCTTCAGATTGCTCTAACATGAAGCTGTAGTTCACGCTTTGCTCTTCAATATGCTTGATGTCTGAAGCTTGGGTTACAACTTTGTTCCACACTAATGGAATAAGATTGATCTCTGGTAGATGCTTGAATGAGTAGAAGGCATAAAACCTCCCAAATCTCAAAAGATTACCTGTCTAAGACTTGAAAAACGTTCCTAGAGTTTTCCTCATATACCAATTAAATCTAGACTAAAACCCTAAATGTTTGATTGGCTTTAATTAAAATTTGCAAAATTGCATCTCAATCAGTTAAAGCTTTCTCTCAATCGATCAAGCTAGCCTAATTTTCAATTCCTGAGCCTACATCTTGTATGTTCTTGAACTTTGACTTGTAGGACTTTAAACAATGTCTATTATGACTCATGGACACTAAGACCTATATCTAGCCAAGTTTATGTGCATGGTTTGCTAAGAAACAAATCATTCAGAACCTAAACATTTGGACCTAAATATTTAGAACCTAACAACAAGATTTGATTTTGAAAAAACATAAGAGTAATGTTACGTCTACAACAATTACACAACAAATCCTATATGGTAAGCAGTTACCGATTTTAATTTGGGCCCAACATTGCCATCACTTTTTAACCTACTAATAACAGCTTGTCGTATAAGATTTGTTATGAAAATGTTGTGAACATAGCATTATTATAAAAAATAAAAAATAAAAATTTGGCCCCCAAACATAATCCCTAACCACTTCCCTCCCCCCCCCCCCCAAAATAAAGAGCTTAAAGATTGTTAGGACATATGTGAGGATTGTTAGAGACATGTGTTATGTAAATTGGCTAATCTTTTGACAAAACGCACTTTACTTATAATTGGGTAGATCTAGAATGGTTTTAATACTTCAAGAAACAAGTGTTCAAGTTTAGTATTGAAGTCATGCAAGTCTGACCAACAAACAAGTGAAGAAGTGTTGTTCACTAAAACTCGACAGATATCTCAATAGAACCCTTTCTATCGAGATTTAATGTTGAAGCTCGACAGAAGCTGTATCTGTCAAGAATTATGAAATTAGAATTTCTAGATCTGATTTTACGCATATCCATGAGTATTTGTGTAAGGTTTCTTTTCTCACAACCCTAGACATATATAAGGATTATTTTAAGGGCCATCACATAAGATGCAACTTTATGCGAAGTGATTGTGCATGAAATTGTGACTGGAGACATTTTGCCATAGTTCATCTTTCTCTCTATAGAAGCTACTGTGTCTTTGCGTCAATGGTTTTGTGACCAATAAGCTTCTTGATCTTCATTGTTAGATGAACTGAAGAACTTTACAATCAACATCTCCCTCAAGTTGGTGTGTTAGTCACATACTAGATCCATGCATCATTTGTAGATCACATATTGGGAGTCGTGCATTGAAAGGAGAGATTGTCGCTACATCACAAATTCAATTGGGTACTTGGATTCATTTTACTTGTAACTACTTATTTTGATAATAGTGGATTCTTGGAAGTAGTGACCTTAAATTCACCCGGTGGGTTTGCCTAATGGTTTTCCCCATTCGTAAACAAATCACCTATGTCAAATTTATTTTTCACTGCATTTAACTTAGTTTGTGATTTGTTTGTGCTACCACTCTTATTACATGTAATTGAATCTAATTAATTCATTTGGCTAATTAATTGAATAATTTACCAAATGGGTCAATTCATTCTTGGCCTATCAATGACAACAATAAAAATTAGCCAAAATAACCAAAAATCAAAATCAAAATTAAAAACAAGACTAAACCAAACAATAAGTGAACAAATTGTTCAATAAAAAACCTATTCCAAAAAAAAAATCTTTAATCATTCAAATTTGTAACTAATTCAACCCATTGTATAAAAATAATCTATAATTTCATTTTTCCTTAGAAAATAGTATAAAGAAAAATATTGTGGTTGTGAATTCTCCTTAGTGACCACCCTAAAAACAATTCCTAGAGCCACCTAGAATCTAGAAGCTCTCTTATATATAAACACAAGCTTTTAAGAAATACCTTCCACATATAAGTTTCACACTATATATTTTCTTTTTATAAATGAATAGTAGCATGATTTGAACTCTAAATACTATAACATAACTTATTTATCACACTTTGTAAAACAATAACTTCTTTGAAAACCTTATCAAATGGGTTTATATAATATAAATATATTGTGATTAGTGTTTTATTCAGCCTCACATATCTACCTGAAATTTATTGCATTGTTATGAGCATACATGGCTTTTGTGAACAAGCAAATGGTCAGATATAAATTATTTTGAAATCTTGTTACTCTGGCCAAAGGACATTATATAGCATAAGCCACTTATATTAAAACTGCTCATTCTCGCCAGAAGTCACAATTCTTAGGCTACACTCATTTGATAAAAAATATTTTAAGAAAAAATTAATTTCTATAGTTTTTATTTCAATAGCATCTAATTATTCAATTGAATATAAGGATTTCTAGTTGAATCCATAGATTTCATTTTTCATTTTCACTTCAAAAGAAAATTTTTAAGTCGGAGAAAATTGATGGATAGGAAAACTAGAAGTAAATCTATTCTAAAGATGATGATATTGATTATCCTTATTCTTATTCAAGTGCAAGCTACTGATCTTGCCTCTATCTCTTTCCATCGCACTTTAGTTTCAATATCAGTTCCTAATTTTTCAAAAATTTATAATAAACATGGCCTATTTTATGTATGCATTACCGCTGGACTTCAAGGACGTCTGCAGATACTAATAGAGAAAGGGGATATAGGAAAATATGGAATGTGTGAAATACAGAGTTTTCAACACTGTATGAGCAACTTATTGTATGTAAATAGTCGAGATTATTATGGAGCTTCACGGTGCATGCATGACAGCAACGAAGAAAAACTAAGATTTTACAAACATTATGCAGATTGTTTAATAAATTGTTATGTAAAGTTTCACAGGGAGCACCTTTAGATTTGGTACGTATTCTTCTCTCTCTCTCTCTCTCTCTCTCTTCTATTTATATATATATATATATTACAACAACCAGTAAATTTTTTTCTTTAGCAATTCTGATCTTATTATCTTTTATTAGATAATGTCCCATGCAAACACTTTGTATTTTCATTTGGAAATTATTTTTATGTTTTGTTAAGACCCATATATAGTACTCATTTTGTTGTATATATAGTATTTACGAAATTTCTGCACACTATTGTTGAAGAGAAATATTATGTCCACTACACTTTCATAATAAATTATAAGTGACAGATTATAGGTTGTTATTAGTAGGGAAAAAAAAACAATTTTAATGGTAGATTTAAATTTGAATTAATAACAACTTACCACCTATGATTTGTTATGAAAGTGTTGTGAAAATATTGTGGATGTAGCACTTCTCATTATTGAATACTTTAAAACTCTTTTTTCTTAGTTCATATTTATATTTTTTTTCTTATCCTAGGGGTAGTTTCAAACTATTAAGTGTTTTTTTTTTTTAATAGATAGATAAATGAAATTGGAACAACATAGTTCTTAGATATTTCTAAGAAATTATATCATATTATAAATTTAATATTCAAAATAATAAAATAATATCTAGATAAAAAGTAGACTTAATGTCAAAAACTGAACACTTAGCCTTAACATTCTCCAATGGCATCGGCCTTAACATTCTTCATCCATTCGCGAAGGGAAGCCAGTTTAGAGGTCAGGTTGGAGTTTTCCTTCATCAACTCCTTAACTCGACAGGCATGCCCCACCTCAAGCTCGATGACCTTAGCCTTCTAAGCCTTAAGCTTAGCGTTTAGGGTCTAAACGACCTCCTTAAATTGAACAATCTTCTCTACATCAATAGCACGGTGAGCACACAGACGACCGACGTCTACCTCCTTAGAAGCACACCTGAGCTAAAAGGCCCTCATCCTCACCAAAGCTTGAAAAAGAAGAGGTGTTTTAGACTTTGAAAGGAAAGTAAAAAGTTTTCGGGACTAGCATGAATGGTACTCACCCTCATCAGGTCATAGAGACTTGCATTACCAAGGGCTCTGTCTCATTCTCAGAGAACTCGTCGAGATCCTCATTCTCAATGAAGGATTGGGCCCTGCCCACAGTGTAATTCTTATTTTTTTACCAGCAAAGGGATAGGAGGACTGACGTTGGGGCCTATTAACGTGTATTATAGTGTTGTGGGTTTTAGGCCCAAACTAGATTACTTGTATAGCACACATTCTTGTACTACACTCTTACTTGTACTGCACTCATATGCCTCCTATATAAAAGCACTCATGTACATTCTTTCAGATGAGAAATACAATACAATTATTCAGTATTTCTAACATGGTATCAGAGCCACTGCTCTAATTTTCTTATGTCTTGCAGTCTTGTTTTATCGGTATTTTTCCGTTGCCTCAACTTCTGTGGTCAGTAAACCCTTTCAGTGCCCTTTCCCGACTGCTCCCCACAGTTAAAGGTTCTCAGGGTTGAATCTCCACCACCAAAAGCTCCTCCTCCACCACCAAAACCACTGCCATCATCAAATCTGTCACCTCTGACCTCCAATTAGGACATAAGACATATCCCCGTGTAGCTTTTCAATCGCTCTACACATTATTGCTAGAAACATCCACATCTGACCAGACACACACCGCCACGCGCCGGTCAATGTTTCGGCAAATAATTCCTCACACTCCACGCCACCAGGGTTCTTTGATCTTATTGCTACCAACACCATCAAAACCGTCTTTCTCCGATCTGCATTTTTGAGAAAGAATTGGCTTCATCGGACAAAGCACACACCCTCACGTGCCTTCCAAAGCTGCAGCAAAGTTGATCCATGCGCTCCATGTGCCACTGGGTCATCTGCTGACGTCATCACTACCACGTCAGCCCTAGCTAATGTCACCTGCTTACGTTAGTGCCACATCATCTGCTGACGTCATCTTCTCTTCTGTTGGCGTCATCGCCAGTCAGCCTACTAACGTCATCCGTTGACATCTCTGTTGACAGTTGACTTTGACCAATTTTGACCGTTGACTTTTGGACAGAGTTGACTTTTTACAGTCCAGGTGCTCCTTACTCCGTTTTTCACGTAGATTTTATTTTTGCATATTTTGCTTCTAAATGAAGAATAAGGACAGGTCTTCTTCTTGTTGCAATAATCGTCACAGATGATCTAGCAAATGTTTTTGCAATTTTTACAAACGTTTTGGCCACAATATTGAGACTTGCTATCATCGCAACAAATCAGTTGTTTCAATTTCTACTGCTATTGTTGCTAACACTAAGAGTGTCCAGCCAATGGCTCCCGTCTCTGCACAATCTAAATCTTCAGGACACACTTTTACCATGTCCACAGATGACCTTAAAAACATCATCGCCAATGTCATTCGTATGATTGGTAATGCATCTTATTCCTCTTCTCTCTCAGCCTTATCTATATGTTTCCGTCCTCTTGGCTTATGGATTCCGCTTGTTGTAATCACATGACACCTCACTCGTTCTTATTTTCTGAACTCAAAGTTGCACCACACCCTCTTACTATTTGCACTACAAATGGTTCCACTAGGTCTGCCCATAATATAGATTCTGTTTTAACCTCCAACCTCTCGGTTCCTAGGGTCTTTAATGTTCTTGACCTTTCTTACAATTTATTTTCGGTGGGACAATTAGCTAAGTTGGGTTATCACATTATATTTTATTATTCTGGGTGTATTGTGCAAGATCCGAGGACGGGATAAGAGCTTGGGATCAGTCCTACAGTTGGGCGTATGTTTCCCATGGACAACCTTTGTCTTCCACTTGTTGCTCCTGTTTCTATTGTTGCAGCTGCTACAGTTTCTTCAATTCCTTCCCTTGCACTTTGGCATGCTCGTCTTGGTCACGCATCTTACTTTCGAGAACAACAATTGGCTTCAAGAGGTTTGTTAGGTTCAGTATCTACAGAAAATTTTGATTGTGTTACATGTCAGTTAGGAAAACAACCAACTTTGCCTTTCAATACTAGTGAATCAATATCCACTGATATCTTTGACCTTATTCATTCTGATGTTTGAGGGCCTTCCTCTGTCTCTAATATTGGTGGGTCTCAATATTTTGTTGCCTTTGTTGATGATTACTCTCGCTATAGCTGGATTTTTAATACGAAACATCGTTCTGAATTATTGGAAGTATATTCTAATTTTGCAAAAATGGTTGAAACTCAGTTTTCCAGACACATCAAAATTTTTCGATCTAATAATGCTCTTGAATACACTCAATATGCTTTCCAAGCTATTTTGCATTCCTATGGCACTGTTCATCAACTAACTTGTCTAGGTACCTCTCAGCAAAATGGTAGAGCCGAACGAAAACTTCATCATATTCTTGACATTGTTCATGCCCTTCTTCTCTCTGCCAAAGTTCCTGCCCCTTTTTGGGGTGAAGCTGCTCTTCATGCTGTTCATACTATTAATCGCATTCTGAGTCCTGTTATCCAAAATCAAACTCCATATGAGCGCCTTTTTGGGTCAACTTCAGACTATCACCACCTTCGCTCCTTCGGTTCTGCTTGTTTCGTTCTTCTTCAGCCATATGAGCATAAAAAACTTGAGCCTCGGTCAAGGCTTTGTTGTTTTCTTGGCTATGGCGAAACTCAAAAGGGGTATCGGTGTTATGATCCTGTCTCTCATCATCTTTATATCTCCGGCAATGTTGTCTTTTGGGAACATCGCCTCTTTGTCAAGCTCTCTCACTTCCGTGCCTCTCTGTCTTCCTCCTCTGTCTTAGATCTTTTTCTAGATGAGGCACATATTCCTTCTGTAGCTGCTCCTAATCCTCCTGTAGTTGCTCCTGATTCTCTTGTAGACTTCTCTGTACAACCACCAACTATCACTGATCCTTTTCCTAGTTCACCCTTTAATGAACAGGTGGAAGATGAACAGGTTGAAGACGAACTAGCCAACCCCAACCCTGAGCTTGGGTCCCCTGCTCCTACTCTGCCTGAAGATCTTGCACAAGACATTCTACCTCGTCACTCAACTCAGGTAAGATCTATTCCTGCACATTTACTTGACTATCATTGCTACACTACACGAGCCTCAAACCTATCATGAGGGTTCCACTAACCCTTTTATGGCAGATTGCAATGAAAGAGGAACTTGATGCATTATCTAAAAACCATACTTGGGATTTGATGACTCTCCCCCCTAGAAATCTGTGGTTAGTTGTAAGTGGATCTCCAAGGTTAAGACTCGCTCTGATGGGTCCATTGAGTGTTACAAAGCTCGTCTTGTTGCAAAAGGTTTTACACAAAAGTATGGAATTGATTATGAAAAGACCTTTGCTCCGGTTGCTCGTATCTCATCTGTTCATGCCCTCTTAGTTGTTGCTACTGCCAGTAAATGGGACCTTTTTCAGATGGATGTCAAAAACGCATTCCTTAATGGGGATTTAAGTGAACAAGTTTATATGCAACCTCCTCCTGGTCTCTCTGTTGAATCAAATAAAGTTTTTCATCTTCGACGTGCACTTTATGGCCTTAAACAAGCTCCACGAGCTTGGTTTGCCAAATTCAGCTCTACCATCTCTCGCTTGGGTTACATGGCCAATCATTATGATTCTGCCTTATTTCTTTGTCGCACTGACAAAGGCACAATTTTACTTCTCCTATATGTGGATGATATGATCATAACAGGTGATGACCTAAGTGGCATTCAAGAACTCAAGAATTTTCTCAGTTAGCAGTTTGAGATGAAAGATCTTGGACATCTGAGCTACTTCTTAGGTCTTGAAATCACTCATTCTACTGATGGACTTTATATTACTCAAGCCAAGTATGCCTCTGAACTTTTGACTCGAGCTAGACTCACTGATAGCAAGATTGTTGACACTTCAATTGAGCTTAATGCACATCTAACTCCGTCAGGGGGGAAACTATTGTCTAATCCCTTTCTTTACTGACGCTTGGTTGGTAGCCTAGTTTATCTCACTATCACTCATCTAGACATTTCCTATGCTGTTCATCAGGTGAGCCAGTATCTGTCTGCTCCACGATCGACTCACTGTGCTGCTGTTCTGCGCATTCTTCAATACCTAAAAGGCACTCTCTTCCATGGTTTTTTCTACTCTGCTCAGCCTCCCATTGTTCTCTGTGCATTTTCTGATGCTGATTGGGCAAGAGATCCTACTGATCGCAGGTCTACCACTGGTTCTTGCTTTCTTCTTGGTTCTTCTCTGATTTCTTGGCGAAGTAAGAAACAAACTTATGTGGCCCGCTCCAGTACTGAAGTAGAATATCGTGCCCTTGTTGATACCACATCTGAGCTTCTTTGGCTACAATGGCTTCTCAAAGATTTAGGTGTGTCCACATCCTCTGCCACTTCTCTTTATTGTGACAACCAGAATGTCATTCATATTGCTCACAATGATGTCTTCCATGAATGGACTAAACACATTGAGATCAATTGTCATTTTATTCGTTATCATCTTATCCATGGTGCTCTCAAGCTGATCTCAGTCTCCTCTAAAGATCAACTTGCAAATATCTTCACCAAGTCACATCCTAAGGCACGTCTTCATACTTTGGTTGACAACCTCAAGTTGGTCTCACATCCACCTTGAGTTTGAGGGGGGCTATTAACGTGTATTATAGTGTTGTGGGCTTTAGGCCCAAACCAGATTACTTGTATAGCACATATTCTTGTACTACACTCTTACTTGTACTGCACTCATATGCCTCCTATATAAAGGCACTCATGTACATTCTTTCAGATGAGAAATACAATACAATTATTCAGTATTTCTAACAGGGCCATAAGAGGTCATGAGACACTTGCCCTTACCATGGTGTGGAGGCTCAAGCATCTTCTGGACCATCTCCACTTGTTCCCAACGATAGACTTGGTTAGATGGTTTCTTGGTGGGACAAACCCCATCGCCCAATGGCTTCCTCTTTTGATCAGCCTTCTTTAGATAGGCACAGGTCCACCATAAAAGGCTTGGAGATTGTCAAGAGTGACAAGATATTTCCGCCCTCGTCGCTCTATGGGAATATCAAGGATGTGATTAATGAAATTTTCCTACTCTGGTGATATCATCGAGCGAACTTAGGTTGCAGAAAATGAAAAGCTAGGTTAGAAATAAAACAAAGAACGACGGGTAAGTAAAAGTAGAACCTGACGACTCACCAAACTTGTCCATCATCCCTCAAGTATTGTCAAATCCCTCACTCAAGCTCTCCCATTCATTGGGCCTACACACCCAATTAGCCCCCTAGACAAAGAAAAACCTACTCTTCTAATTGTGATTAGAATCATGCATATCGGACACAATTTTCAATGTCATCTTATAGCACACAAAATTATAGATGCCCTGTGATACAGAGATTTGTTGGGCCTTATAGCAATAGAAGAACTTGTTGAAAGTGAGACCCTAACGACCTCTACTCATTTAAGCCCACAAAACTTGTACCCCAATAAATATTCTTCACACATTAGGAGATAGTTCGTAGACGGATATGCCCAAGTGGTTTGCTAACCAACAATTAATCTCACTTAGAGGTAGCCTAAACCCTGCGATAAAAGCAGTCTCATAAAAACCAATATCCTTAGTGTTCACTACCCAACTCTAGAAAGGATAAAGTCCCGAAAGACTTGTCCTAGCGGGCTAACAACTACTCCATACTACTTGGACAAAGAAGCTCACAAATCACTTTTAGAGGACTCAACTTGGTCATCGAAGATGAACTTATACCCTGACGAGGATACGTTGTCATCACTGACTCCAAACGAGTAGACAACTCATACTCACTCGTTGCTTCACTATCCTTTGACTTCCTTTCACCTTAAGCAACAAATGTAAATTAAGAAAGCGCTCCCTCGACGCCTGGATACTAAGTTGACGACTGTCCAACAACAAGAAATAAATAAAAAACAACAAAGGTAAAGAGAGGAAACTTACCCAAAAGTATCGACGATCGAATAGGCGACGAGCAATCTCTAAAACGAACGAGTTTAAGCAAAGAATGAACAAGAGCTCCACGCTTTGTATGAAAGTAAAAAGAGTAAACAGTAAGGTCAGTAAGGGTAATGAGCTATTTAAAGGGCAAAGAAGCATGAGAAATGAAGCGACGCAACTCTTTATAACGCACAATCATGAGATGACACGTGTCCTTTATGCACCTAAAAGACCATTTTGCACCTATAGATACACAAATCATGAGGTGGTCTACCAAAAGCAGCAGGGCTCGTTGTATTCTGCACCCTGTCGGATATCCGGACAAGTACGGAATAATGGGCAACTAGTAAGGAATATTTTGGCTGAGAAATTTTCTAACTTCTTTTACCCTTCAGGTTTGAATTTCCTTTCAGGTAGATGACGACACAACAACAGTCGTGCTCTCCCTTTACATTGACCGTCAAGTAGGGAGGTACCCATCAAGTTACCCCAATACCGACGGATGTACACACTTGGTCTCGCACCATTTGCGTGGTCTCCACTCATACATCCATATATGGAAAGAACTTGCACACCACATCCAATGATCATTATACACATTTGTATTCTCCAAATAATGGAAGTAAACCCCAAGATCACAGAACATTAACTCCATATCTTCCCTACAAGGGAAAATCCTACGTTCATGGGATCCTAGTCAGCCTTATCCCACCATATAAGCACCGAGTCTCCTCCTCTCCAATGTACACTTTTGAGTTATTGGAGATTCTTCTATTATTGACTTAACCTTCAGATGGTCTTTGGTCAGCATCCTACACGTGCTCTCTATAGGTGCTTCACCTTTTTTGTTCTTCAGGTACCTCATTCATCACGCATGTGAATAATCAACTCACTAATAATTTTGTGCATCGTTAACAATAGTGGTGGTTCACCACAAAACTACTCCCTTCACTAGCACTACTTTCCTCATCAGAATCAGTTCAATTCTTAGTTTGTGTAGGGGCATTTTCGGAAAAGGCTCACAAAACAAAAGGCCAAGAGAGCAGACAACCTTGGTAGGGTCGTTGGCCTCATGGAAATACGACGCAGGTCTCTATTAAAAGGACGACCCCAAAGCTGACAGATGCATCCCACACCGACAGAAAGCAGAGGCGACGGTAACACACCCGAACCGACAGGATGAAGAAAACCGACGATTCCTACATTTCCAGTGATGGATTTAAAGATGAACGCAACAGAAAATTAAGTTTAAAACAGATCTACATCATTCGAAGTTGATAACATGCGTTAAGTAAAATTTCAAAATTAGAGAACAAGTGAGCGTACCTTGAAGCGGTGAATTTCAAAAACCCGAAGATTGAAGCACTTAGGAATACTTTTAGTCTTCACTCCAATTCCACTAATGCCCAAGAAGTGTGGACTCTCAATTGGTTACAAAGGGATAATCTTAGGGTCTCTCAACCCTTCTTCAATGCCTGCCGATCTACTATGGTGACAAATTTGACGACTGCCTAAAATAAGTTGGGTTTGTTTAGCTTGATCTGGACTTGTCCAAGATCAACATAAATGACACCGTGTTGCAGACGCCTGAGAGAGATGACACCGTAGTGATGAGCCTGATGACTTTTCTCATATAGTTAAGCAAGGGGTGAAGGAGATGGGGTGGTCATTGCCCAACTTGCTCCTGAAGGCCTTGTTGCCCCTGTTGTCCTCTCTGTTGTGGATCCGTTCATTGAGGGTAGGCAAAGCATCATGAACTCGACTGCCTGAATGTCCCATTGTCTTTGTTTTTAATTTTTAACTTGAATTTAAGCATTTTATCTCACTTTTTAGACAATGGAGAATGCCCCTTTTTGGGGCTTTGATGTAAACATTTTACCCTTTATGGGTTTTTTATCTACTGTTTTTTATATATATATATAATCCGTTGCTTGCGCTTGGTTTTATTTGTTAATATGCTTCACATAGTGACTTACTGTCTGACTTTAACTTAGATTTGCTAGGACACGGTATGCGTCGTCCCCAAGCTGCAGTACTTTCAGTCCTGGTTCTCTGTCCACCCCGTAGGAGACTTTAGTAAAATTTCTAAGAACAAGTACTCGTTGGTATCCTTGGTCGTCTGTTTACCCCGTAAGTAGGACTTAGTAAAAATTTCAAAGACCAGGTACCCATCGGTATCCTTGGTCGTCCGTCCATCCCAAAGGTAGGACTTTTGTAAATTTTTTAAGACCAGGTACTCGTCGGTATCCTTGGTCGTCCATCCACCTCGTAGGAGGACTTAGTAATAATTTCTAAGAATAGGTACTGTTGGTATCCTTGGTCACTTATCTGCCCTGTAGGTAGATTTAGTAAAATTTCCAAGACTAGGTACTCGACGGTATCCTTGGTCGTCCGACCACAACGTAGTTAGGACTTTGGTGCGGTAGAGAGTAGAGTAACGTTTCTGATAATGCATCCAAATCTTATTAATGATAGATAGAGCTAGAAAAGAAACTTGACATCCTTAGAGTCTTTGACATTCAACTTTTGGTATAAAAAATGAAAAAATAATAAAGCAATAAAATAAGCTGCATCTGATTATTACTAAAGCGATAAAATAAGCTACATTTGACTATTATTGGTAGTACTTCCTCAAGTGCTAGTGTTCCAGGGTGATGGAGTCTTTGCCCGTCGAGGGTTTCCAAGTATAAGTCCCTTTCCTATAGATGTTGATGATCTTGTAGGGTCCCTCCCAATTGGGGCCCAGCTTATGCTGTGAGGGATCTCTAGTGGCTGTTGTCACCTTCCTTAGGACTAGGTCTAGATTGAAAGTGATGGGGCCTGACCTTTGTGTTGTAGTGCTTGCCAAAAGGTCCTGATAACGAGTTATTCTCTGTTCTACCATTGCTCTAACATCGTTAAGAAGATCTAACTGTAGGCGCATCCCTTCTTCATTCCTTCCTTTATCATGGTGGGACATTCGATAGCTGGTTAGTCCCACTTTGGTCGGGATGATGACTTCATGCCTGTATGTGAGGCGGAAAGGTGGCTTTGTAGCAAGTTACAGGCCATTGTCCTATATGCCCACAGGACACTGGGTAACTCATCTGGCCATATGCCCTTTGCCATTTTAAGCCGAGTCTTGATTATCTTGAGGCAGGGATTTGTTTTGTGACTTCAACTTGCTTGTTGGCCTGGGGGTGAATAGGAGAGGAGTAATGGTTCTTGATCCTCAACTGTTGGCAGAAATCTCTAAATGTGTCATTGTCGAATTGCTTGTCGTTGTCAGAGACGAGAACCCTAGGGATTTTGAAGCGGCAAATGATATTTTTCCAGACAAAGCTCTGGACATTCTTCTCCATGATAGTGGCTAATGGTTTGGCTTTGACCCATTTGGTGAAGTAGTCGATCCCCACAACGAGGAACTTGTGCTGCCGCACGGCTATGGGAAAAGGACCTACTATGTCTAATCCCCATTAGACAAATGGCTAGGGGGTGCTCATTGTTGTGAGTTCCTTCGTCGGCTGTCGTATGACGTTGATGAAGTGTTGGCACCTGTCACACGCCTTCACATAGTAGGCCTAGTAGTATCTAGCCTGTATCAGCTTATACACCAGTGAGCATGCCCCTGAGTGGTTCCTGCATACCCCTTCATGTACTTCTCTCATGACATTGTTCGCTTTGCCAGGATCAGGCACCTTAATATGGACGAGAGAAACCTTTTTTGTAAAGGACCTATTATGACAAAACGTGACGATTGTACTATCAGCCTACAAGAAGTGTTTGGTCTTCTGGTAATGAACCATCCTTGAGGTAGGATGTGATTTGTGTCATCCAGTCGACCCCTAGGGGGATGACCTATACTTCCACTTTGTCAATTTCAGGGGAATATTGGATGATGGATAGTACCTAACCGAGGACGTCCGTATTCTCGGCGGATACTGCTTTGGCCAAACAGTTTGCCTGTTCGTTCTCCTCTCTTGGGATTTGTACAAACATAACTGAAATTCCTTACCCATCTTGCTTTTGACCATGCTTAATTATTCTTTCATCCGTTTCCTTTTGCCTCGTAGTCACAATTGATGTGCCAACCATAACTTGTGAATTGCAGTGTAATAACAGCTGACTTATCTCTTGTTGCTTTAGCTAGGTCAAGGTCTGAGAGGACTACTTTGTATTGGCCTTATTGTTGGTTGTTGAGAACTGGAGGTGGACCGCACATTCTATCATATCTCACTCCGATGACTGTAACAGGACCCCAACTCCTCCGGCTTATTGGTTAGACAAATTGTCTATCCATATCATCCATGCCATCGTTTTCTCCTCTTTGCCTTCACCTGTTGTGAACTCAGCAATGAAATCAACTAAAGCTTGCACTTTGATCGCGATCCTTGGTCGGTATTGGACATCGAATTCATCGAGCTCAATCACCCACATAACCAATCATCTGCTGCCTTCGAGTTGTTCATCATTTTTCACAGTGGCTTATCTATTTGGACTACTATGGTGTGCGCTTGAAAGTATGGCTTGAGTTTTCGAGCTGTAAGTGATTAATGCGAAGGCTAGCTTTTCCATTGGGGGATATCTCCACCAAACTCCCCGAAGTGCCTGGCTGGTGTAGTATACAGGTAGCTACACACTCAATCTTCCTCCTATATAAGAATGGAATTGACGGCCATTGGGGATACGGCCAAGTAGAGGGAGAGTTCTTCACCAGATTTGGATGGACTGAGTAGTGGTGGGGACGCGTTAGTTCCTCAAATGCCCCTTGGGACTCATTAGTCCACTCGAAATCTTTCTTAGCACCTTGAAGAATGGTAGACACTTATCTATTGCCCTTGAGACAAAACGGTTAAGGGCTACAACCTTGCCATTTAGGCTTTCCACTTCCTTGCTATTTTTTGGAGAGGTAATTTCCATTATAGCCAGGACTTTGTCGAGGTTAGCTTCCACCCGTGTTGTGATACCATGGAGCCAAGGAACTTTCCTAATGCCACACTGAACACACACTTACTAGGATTAAGCTTCATGTTATAGAGAAGAAGGGTATCGAACATTTCTCGAAGGTCGTCCAAATGGCTAACTTCCTGCGTGCTCTTCACAAGACTGTCGTCTATGTACACTTCACGTTTCGCCCAATCTACTGAGCAAACATCTTGTTTACAAGCCTTGGATATGTCTCCCCTACATTCCTCAATCCAAATGGCATGACTTTGTAGTAGAAGAGTCCTTGGCTTTTGACAAATGAAGTCTTCTTTAGGTCTACTTTGTCCAACCTGATCTGGTTTATACCTGAGATGGCGTCCATGAACTTAACAGTCGATGTCCCGTTGTTGAATCCATAAGGAGGTCGATGCGCGGGAGTGGGTAGCTGTCCTTTAGGTATGCCTTATTCAGGTCGGTGAAGTCTACGCACATTCTCCACTTGCTGTTTTCTCTTTTTACCATGACCATGTTGGCCAACCATTCAAGGTAGTAGACTTCTTTGAAGAAATCTACCTCCAGCAGCTTACATACCTCTTCGGCTATGGCTTTGTCTCTTTCTTGGGCAAAGACCTTCTTCTTCTGTCGAACGGGGAGATAGAGGAACATATATTGAGCCTGTGTACCAGGGTGCTGGGACTGATTCCCGTCACGCCATCGTGACTCCAAGCGAAGACGTTTTGATTGTTCCTTAGGAAGAGACCAAGCTCTTTGTGGACTGAAGGGTTGGCTTGCGTGCTGATATGGGTTGTCTAGCCAAGGGCATTATCATCTAAGGCGATTTCTTCCAGATCCTTCATTGGTTCTATAGTAGGCCTTATTTCCTCGATGTTCAAGGCTTGTAAGTGATCGTCCATCTCAAGCATGGCTATGTAGCACTTGCGAGCGGCCTTCTGGTCTTCTTGCGCTTCTTCTCTCTTGTACTCCACTGAAATTTTACTAGCAAGTGGCATGTGGATGTGGCCGCCCGCCATGCGTTAAGCATGGGACGACCAATGATGGCGTTGTAGGCAGAGGACAATTAATGGCAAGAAAATTGACCTCCTTGGTGAGCTGTTGAGGGTACATCCCAATGGTTATCGCAAGGTGATGGTTCCCACGGGGAAGACCTTGGTGCCACCAAACCCTACTAACAGCGCATCAAAGGGTAGGAGGCATTCTCTGTCAATCCTCATCTACTGGAATGTCAGGTAATAGAGGATGTTTACCGAGCTCCCATTATCTACCAGAACTCGTCGGGTATTGAAATCTACAATTGACAGGCTCATAACCAAGGCATCGTTATGGGAGTGGTTTAGTTGTCTAGCGTCATCTTTTGTGAAGCTGATGACAGGGTTGTCGACCCTTATTGCCTTAGGAAGCCATTTGAAGATTTAGACGCTCTGCACCATACATAAGTACGTCTTTCTCGCCTTCATAGATGATCCCACCATAGTGCTTTCTCCTACAATTACCCTTATTTCTCCGAGCAGGGCTCTGGTCTTTCTTTGGTTTGTTAGTTATGTTCGGGATCCTTTGGTGGTTTTCTCCATACCTGAAAAACCACTACAACTTCCCAGCTTGATGAGGGTTTTGATTTGTTGCTTGAGGTCGTAGCATTCAGAGTTATCGTTTTCGTGGTCCCGGTGGAAACGACAGTACTTGTTTTGGGGTCTTTTGCTTGGATTGCCCTTCAGCTTGTTTGGTCATGTCAGCACCATGTCATCCCTCAGCTACATGAGGACTTGATCTTGTGGGTTGTTCAAAGGGGTGAAGTTTGTCATCCTCCCTGATAGGGGTTTCGATCTCCTTTCATCCTTCGTTCATTTGTTCGAGGCAACTTCCCCTTTTGTCTAGACGATGGTTGTCTTGTCTCTGTCTTTTCTTGGCCCCTCCTCGAGCTATCATCACGCCTTCGGCGTTCATGTATTCCTTAGCCTTGTGCAGTATTTCGGCCATCGTCTTTGGGTCATTCTTGTAAAGGGAGAAGAGAAACTCCCCCAGTTGCAACCCACGGGTGAAGGTAGTAACAAGACTTTGTCGTTGGCTTCATCAATTAGAAGGGCCTTTTTGTTGAAACGGGTCACGTATGACCTTAGGCTTTTGTCTTCCCATTGCGTAATGCTTAGTATGGCTACTGAGGATCTTCTGTGCCTTTGTCCTTTGGTGAAGTGCGTGACAAAGTGCCTACTCAACTCCTTGAAGGTTAAGACAGTGTTCGAGGTAAGTTTACTAAACCATACCTTTGCTAGCCCCTTCAATGTGGTAGGGGCTAGATAGTGTGCGTGACAAAGTGCCTACTCGTCTGGAACTCCTTGCAAATGCATAAGGGTTTTGAATGACTTCAAATGGTCCAATGGGTCCTGTGAACCGTCATATGCCTCCACCTACAGCATTCGGAACATGGTAGAAAGGGGGAAGGAAGTCACTTGTGCGATGAAAGGTGAGTCAGTCCGCTAGACTAGTTCGCCCAAGTTGGTGGATAGCCATCCTCTCAGGGCGCTCATCATCATGTCCATATTTTCTTCCATTCTCTGCATCTCCTGTGCCATGCACAACGTGCCGACCTCCAACTCAGAGGGACGACTAGTATCCTACTGATCATGTCTGCTAACGCATTGCTTTCTTCTTGGTCATCCCTTTCTTGGTGATCATTTGTCGAGGGACGATTGTTGTCACATTCATCCCTGTCTTGTCTGTCATTCTAATCATTTGGCTCCTGGTCATTCCACTCCTCTAATCGTTGTTCCAACTTGTGGTTCTACTGAGTAAGTCATTCAACTGCTTCGGCAAGGGCTTGTACTTGCCTCTCTAATGCACTGGGTGGGTTCTCGTTCTTTTTGTTGGTAGTGGCCATTGATCGTGTTAGGACCATACAACTTTTTGTCTTTGAAATGGCGATATGGCTTATCACTTGAATATTCCCACAGACAGTGCCAACTGATGATGTGCTCAAATTATCAGTGAATTTTAGGCTCTAAGTCGCTCCAATGGGTACCTATGAATGAGAACAATAGAACCAACAGAAGGCACCAGTGTGATATAGGCCAAAAACCTTCCGAAAGTCAAGTTTGCGAATGAGAAATCTCTATTACTCTTTAGTGAGAGAGTTTGGGATTTTCTATGTATCTGAGAAAAGAGGGGATCTGGCGCTTATATGTGGTGACGGGAATGAAATCACTTAGAAGTAGGGATCTTTCCTTGTGGAGGGTATTTGTGTTAGGGTTTCCTGATTCCCGATTCTTTCCATATGAGGAAGACACTGACGTGATATGGCCTTGGTAGCAGATGCAAGACATTTCCTTGTAGGAGCATGGTGGGGAGCACGCCTGGATGTTAGGATTAGTGCCCTTAAATCCTATTGTATGATGCTATGTATGATATTAAGTTGACATTGTGTATGACATTATGTATGACTTAATATTGTGCTTAATGAATTTGTTTTATTGTTATCTAGAAGTAATGATAACATGAATATTTGGACATTATCATTTAGTCCATGAGATGCATAGTATGTGATTTATGTGAAAAGTCACAGAAGATATAAATCACAAGTTCTTTGTAAACTCAGAATTATAGTTCGTAGTCGGTGATGAAATTGGGCATTTCATCTGCGAAGACTATAACATACAATCATGATGATTTGTCTTGATCATGGAAGTGGAGACTTCTGGTTGATGTGTTAATATGTTTTAAAAGTTAAAACATATTGAACTGGACCGTGTGAGATTTATTATTTTCCTAAGGACTGTCATATGAATAATAAATCTCACGACTTGTATTTGCATGAACTCTTAATCCTGAGAGAATAATGGACCTGATCATAAGGTGTAGGTTGCTTTGATATATCAGGAGTGAGATCTATAGTAATGGTCAAAACCTCAGTATGTTGGGCAGCCACATTTAGTGTTGATGGAACATGTATTCTCAAGATGGATTCATAGTCTCTTAACGGAGATATAAAGTATTCCCTTGAATAAGTTTAATGAGTTTGTTATTCAGAGAGTTAGGCCTAACCACTTTAGTAAGACTAAAGTATATATTTATGGAATTGGATTTCATAAATATATAATGAATAAATTAAAGGATTAAATCGAGTACTCAAGGATTAAGATGTAGTAATTTACAAAGTGGCAGTCTACATTAATGACTCTATATTACTTCGAATATTTTTATGAAGGGGTTGCATGTATAATAAAGTCTTGGGATATAATTTATTGGTAAGGCCTAGAGTGCAACTATATTTATATAGTGGTATTAAATATAGTTAATGGTAACTTTGGATTTGTCAAGAGTTGACAGAAAAGCCCAAGGCCCATTGAGCTAGTGTTTATTGGTCCCTTTTGGTCCCACTCCAAGCCACACACTTAAGCCCAATTGGAAAGGCCAAAAGGCTAGCCCAATTAGATAATTGGTTAGATAAAAAGGGGAAAATGTACAGAATTTTTAAAATGAGAAAAACATCATTGAAAGGTGGTGTGTATGAGAGTGTGAGTCACTCTTTTATTATCCTTTGTAACCAATTGAGAGTCCAAATTCTTGGGCTTAGTGGAATTGGAGTGAAGACTAAAAGTATTCCTAAGTGCTTCAATCTTCGGGTTTTGAAATTCACCGCTTCAAGGTACGCTCACTTGTTCTCTAATTTTGAATTTACTTAACGCATGTTATCAACTTCGAATGATGTAGATCTGTTTTAAACTTAATTTTCTGTGCGTTCATCTTTAAATCCATCAAATGGTATCAGAGCAGTCATCAATTTCGAATTGTATAACATGTTTTGTGAATTTTGGAATTAGAATTTATAGTTTCATGTTGTTTGAAGATTATGCATTTAATTTTCTGCATGGTTGATGAAACTATGATTTGATAAAAACTGATATTGATGTTATGATGTTGTTTAAATTTGAATTTAAGTATGTTAAATTGATCTTTAAGACTTTAGCATCAATGAATTTCAGTTTTGATATCATTCTCTGACCATCATGTTCGTTTGAAAGTTGTTTGTTCAAGAAAACACGAAGAAAACTGCCTTAGAAAATTTCTGGAAATTTGAGTTTCGCGATTTTCGATCGATCGAAAATCACTTTCGATCGATCGAGTGAGACAGTGATCAGACTTTAAATAGATTGATTTTCGATTGCTGGTCGATCGATCGAATCTGTTTTTTCGATCGATCAAAGTCAATCGAGTATCAATCGAACAAGTCAGAAGGTCAAGTTCGAATTTTTTAATTTTTTCGATCAATCGAGGGGCACATTCGATCGATCGAAAGAAATAAAATTAGAAAATTTTCTAAGTGTTTTCACATGTAAAAGTACTAAGACTATGTGTAATTAGATTATGCATATTTTATAATTAAAAACTTTTTCTTTAAAACATCTAGTGGGAGAGAGATACAAGGGTTGCATCTCACGGCCTCCATTATCGGTTTAAAGTAGTGTGATTAAGCACCTCGCCTTGGCGTATATGCCTTGCTCCTTCGGAGGGTGTTTGATTCATGGTACTACAAGTTAAACTTCTTAAAGATAGATGAAATGTGTTTTATCATTGAGAACGACCACGCTTCCGTGGAGTTACTTAGTGATTCACATTGATTCTAGGCAATGGTATACACTAGACTAAGTGTAATGTTAACCTCCTTTCGGAGCTATGTCATTATTACTTAGAGGCTGAAGGGAAAACGACAAATTATTTTTGTTTGGTAAGAGTTACCATGATAGCATTAATAATGAGAATGTTTCTCGCCTAATCATAGTGATTGGTATGACCTCGCTTCCGAGGAATATTAATTGCGGGATTGGGTTGTCGTTGCATATATTATATTATGGTTTTATTAAGGTTCCATACTATATGTTTATATGCTAAATAGATAATGTCCAATTTATTGATTATATTCATGTTTATTGTTTTCAGATTTAGAACATGGCATCATTTAGCCCACTTGTAACTATTCTTAATCAAAACAAACTGACTGGATCCAACTATGTTGACTGGAAAAGAAATTTGGACATTGTTCTTACTGCTGAAGAGCATAAGTATGTTCTTACTAAACCATGTCCTAGCTTTCCTTCATTAGATGCTCCTTTGAGGAAAAACAACGATATGATCGTTGGCAGAAATCTAATGAGATGGCCAAGTGCTACATCCTAGCATCTATCTCAAATGTTCTACAGCATCAAATGCAGGATGTAGAACTAGCTTCAGACATCATGCTAAGTCTGAAGGAGATGTTTGGTGAGCAAGGCCGTTCTGCAAGGCAAGAGACCATGAGGCAAATTTATAATACCAAATGGCTGAAGGTACTTCAGTGAGGGAGCATTGTCTTACAATGATCTCTAATCTGAATACATTGGAAGTTTTAGGTGCCGATATTGATGGAGAATCCCAAGTGGATATGATACTCCAGTCGCTACCAGAATCATTCAAGGAATTCAAACTTAACTATAATATGAACAAAAGATTTATACTTTGTCTGAATTAATGAATGAATTGGTAGCGGCAGAAGGCATTCTTGTACTTCCAATGTTGAAGCCAATGTTGGTGAAGCTTCTACTTCTCAACCTAAGTCGAAAGGCAAGGGTAGAAGAAGAAGAAGAAGAAGAAGGACTTCACCAAGCAAGAGGTAAACAAATTGCCTTAGGGGTTGCTGATAAAGGAAAGAAGATCAAAGGAAAGTGTTTCCATTGTGGTGAGAAAGGGCATTGGAAGAGAAATTGTCCAATATTCAAGGCTGCCAAGAATAAAGGTATGATTAATACATTCCTTCTTGAAATATGTTTGGTACAGAATCCCACGGATTCCTGGTGTGTGGATTCAGGTTGTACTAATCATATCTGCAATTCCTTGCAGGGGTTCCAGGAGACCAGAAAGCTTAAAGAAGGGGAGTTGTTTCTTACTTGGGGAGCAAGATTTCGGTTGTAGCTGTTGGTGTTTTTAATTTATGTTTTAATCTAGAGTTTAATATTAGAAGACTGTTTGTATGTACCTAATGTTCGTAGGAATTTAATTTCTGCTACTTACTTAGGTAAACATGGATATTGTGTTATCCTGAAAGACAATGTTGTAATAAAGAAGGATAAAGTGTTTATCTGTTCTGGCAATATTGTGGATGGTCTTTATATTTTAACTCCTGATAAGCATGAATTATATAATTCTGAATTAGATAATAACTCTCATGTAAAATCATTAAAGAGAAAGTTTCCTTCTACTAGTGATGCATATCTTTGGCACTTGCGTTTGGGTCATATTAATTCAAATAGGATTCAAAGACTGATCAAAGATGGACTCTTAGAGCCATGGACTTTGATGAATTTCCAGTTTGTGAATCTTGTTTGGAAGGTAAAATGACCAAACGATCTTTTAAAGCAAAAGGTAGAAGAGCTCAAGATTTGCTAGAGCTAGTGCATTCTGATGTATGTGGTCCTATGTCAATCCAAGCAAAGGAGGTTATGAGTATTTCATCACTTTTACCGATGATTACTCAAGATATGGTTATGTGTACCTAATGAGACGGAAGTCCGAAGCCTTTGAAAAGTTCAAAGAGTTTAGGGCTGAAGTAGAGAATCAATTGGGTAAACGCATAAAAGCCATTCGATCTGATCGTGGTGGTGAATACCTTCTTGGGGTTTTCAAGGATTACTTAACTCAAAATGGGATTGTATCCCAATTGGCTGCACCTGGAACTCCCAACAGAATGGTGTAGCAGAAAGAAGGAATAGGACTCTTTTAGAAATGGTTAGTCCATGATGAGTTACTCAACTTTACCGATTTCTTTTTGGGGTTATGCCTTAAATACAGCAATACATCTTTTGAATTTAGTCCCATCAAAATCTGTTCCCAAAACACCCATGGAATTGTGGAGTGGGCGTAAGCCTAGTATGAAATATCTCCACATTTGGGGTTGTCCTGCACATGTGTTAAAAGGGAAGCCTGATAAATTGGAACCAAAATCAGAAGTGTGTTTGCTTGTAGGTTATCCAAAAGAAACTAGGGGTTATTTATTATAGTCGTAAAGATAACAAAGTTTTTGTTAGTACAAATGCTAAATTCTTGGAAAATGACTATATGAATAATTTTACTCCTAGAAGTAGAGTTGTGTTGGTCTGAAATGAATGAACCTGTAAATGAACAACCAATGATGAAACTAGGGATGATGTGGCTGTATTAGATACACCACAAGATACTACTCATGACATGTCTAGTACTCAGGTGCCTCGTCGTAGTGGGAGAATTGTTCGCCTCCTATAAGATTCATAGGTTTAGGAGAAACTTATGAAGCTATCTCAGAAGAGGCTGAATCGGATCCCTACACCTATGAAGAGGCAATGAATGATATAGATGCACATCATTGGGTCAAGCTATGAAATCTGAATTAGATTCCATGTATTCCAATCAAGTTTGGGATCTTGTAGAGGCGCCTAACGGCATTAAACCTGTTGGTTGCAAATGGGTTTACAAGAGGAAGAGAGGGATAGATGGAAAGGTTGAAACCTTTAAAGCAAGGCTAGTGGCGAAAGGGTATACACAAAAAGAAGGTATTGATTATGATGAAACCTTTTCTCCAGTAGCAATGCTTAAATCTATCAGAATTCTCTTATCCATTGCTGCTCATTATGATTATGAGATTTGGCAAATGGATGTCAAGACTGCATTTCTCAATGGCAATCTTGAAGAGGAAATCTATATGATGCAACCGAAAGTTTCATAGCTAAGAACCAAGAGCATATGGTATGCAAGTTGAAAGGTCTATTTATGGACTTAAGCAAGCATCTAGGTCATGGAACATCAGATTTGATCAAGCAATCAAGTCATTTGGTTTTGAGCAAAATCTTGATGAACCATGTGTGTACAAAAGACATTGTGATAAAGTAGTAATGTTCCTAGTGCTTTATGTTGATGATATTCTACTCATTGGAAATGATGTAGGGGTAATGTCATCAGTAAAGGTTTGGTTGTCAAGTCAATTTGATATGAAGGACTTGGGTGAGGCTAACTTTATTCTAGGGATCAAGCTTTGGCGAGATCGCAAGAATAAGATGTTAGGCTTATCACAAGCTGGATATATAGATAAGGTTCTAGAACGGTTTAGCATGCAAAACTCCAAGAAAGGATTACTTCCTTTCAGACATGGAGTTCCTCTGTCTGATGACCAAAGGCCTAAGACTCAAGAGGAAGAAAATATGATGAGACAAGTTCCTTATGCTTCTGCAGTGGGAAGTCTCATGTATGCCATGCTTTGTACTAGACCAGATATCTGTTATTCAGTTGGCATGGTCAGTCGATATCAATCAAATCCAGGGCAAAAACACTGGCAGCTGTAAAGCATATTCTCAAGTATCTACGGAGAACGAAAGATTATATGCTTGTTTACCGAAGTGAGGATTTGATACCTATTGGCTATACAAATTCAGATTTTCAATCTGATCTAGTTTCAGAAAATCCACATTAGGATGTGTTTTCACCTTGGGAGGTGGAGCCATAAGTTTGCGGAGTATTAAGCAATCTTGTATTGCAGACTCTACCATGGAAGCAGAATAGTTGCTGCTTGTGAGGCAGCAAAGGAAGTGTATGGCTCAAGAAATTCCTTTCTGACCTTGGTGTATGAGAATGGAGCAAGTTCCAATCACATTGTTTTGTGACAACAGTGGAGCAGTTGCACAATCTAAAGATCCAAGGAATCATAAGAAAGGAAAGCACATCTGAGAGGAGAGTACCATATCATTCAGATATTGTTGCTCGTGGAGATGTGGTGGTAGCAAAGATTGAAAGTGCAAATAATCTAGCAGATCCATTTACTAAAGCTTTGCCTCAAAGGACTTTCGAGTCACATTTGGAAAGAACGAGAGTTAGATTAGTGCACAATAGTCTTTAGGGCAAGTGGGAGATTGTTAGGATTAGTGCCCTTAAAATCCTATTGTATGATGCTATGTATGATATTAAGTTTGACATTGTGTATGACATTATGTATGACTTAATATTGTGTCTTAATGAATTTGTTTTATTAGTTATCTAGAATAATGTAACATGAATATTGGACATTACATTTAGTCCATGAGATGCATAGTATGTGATTTATGTGAAAAGTCACAGAAGATATAAATCACAAGTTCTTTGTAAACTCAGAATTATAGCTTCGTAGTCGGTGCATGAATTGGGCATTTCATCTGCGAAGACTATAACATATCAATCAGATGATTTGTCTTGTATCATGGAAGTGGAGACTTCTGGTTGATGTGTTAATATGTTTTTAAGAAGTTAAAACATATTGAACTGGACCGCTGTGAGATTTATTATTTTCCTAATGACTGTCATATGAATAATAAATCTCACGACTTGTATTTGCATGAACTCTTAATCCTGAGAGAATAATGGACCTGATCATAAGGTGTAGGTTGCTTTATATATTAGGAGTGAGATCTATAGTAATGGTCAAAACCTCAGTATGTTGGGCAGCCACATTTAGTGTTGATGGAACATGTATTCTCAAGATGGAATTCATAGTCTCTTAACGGAGATATAAAGTATTCCCTTGAAATAAGTTTAATGAGTTTGTTATTCAGAGAGTTAGGCCTAACCACTTTAGTAAGACTAAAGTATATATTTATGGAATTGGATTTCATAATATATATAATGAATAACATTAAAGGATTAAACCGGGTACTCAAGGATTAAGATGTAGTAATTTACAAAGTGGCAGTCTACATTAATGACTTGTATTACTCGAATATTTTATGAAGGGGTTGCATGTATAATAAAGTCTTGGGATATAATTTATAGGTAAGGCCTAGAGTGCAACTATATTTATATAGTGGTATTAAATATAGTTAATGGTAACTTTGGATTGTCAAGAGTTGACAGAAAAGCCCAAGGCCCATTGAGAGCTAGTGTCTTATTGGTCCCTTTTGGTCCCACTCACAGCCACACACTTAAGCCCAATTGGAAAGGCCACAAAAGGCAGCCCAATTAGATAATTGGTTAGATAAAAAGGGGAAAATGTACAGAATTTTTAAAATGAGAAAAACATCATTGAAAGGTGGTGTGTATGAGAGTGTGAGTCACTCTTTTGATTATCCCTTTGTAACCAATTGAGAGNTTGCTTTCTTTCGGTATGGGATGCGTCCATCAGCTTTGGTGTCATCCTTCTAAGAGAGACCTCCGTCGCCTTTTCGTGAGTTCGACGACCTAACCAAGGTCTTTTGCTCTCTTGGTCTTCTGTTTTTTTTTTTTTTTTTTAGCCTTTTCTGAAAATGCCCTTATCAGCTATGCCCTACTCCATGGTTCCGTCAGTCTCATTCGACGGACCGTGGATTACCGTAAGCATTAATTATAGTTTTTTCAAAAAGGGCATTATTGAATTTCCTTAAGCAATCCTGTCATGAATGCTGGGTGACACGTGGCATTAACTGGTTGACCTTGTTTCTAATCATAAGCGTTGCTTCGTGTTCTGTGCCCCCTTACTCTATAAATAGTTCCTCATCTCCTCCTCACTTTTCCTTTACTTTACCTTTGAGTGCCTTGTGAGATCCAGAGTTGCCATACTGTTGTTCATATCGCCTATCGTTTTTGAATTGTCACTTTTTGAGAGAACTGTCATCTAGCTCATTCATCTGCTATCTTGGTGAGTTCCCTTCTCTTTATATATATATATATATATATTTTACTTTTGCGACCAGTCGTCTATTATGTTTTGAGACCTATCAAGATAGGTTCTTAGAAAAAACCTTCGTCGCTTGTAGGTGGATAGATGTCAAATAGGGAAGCGACAAGTGAACTGTTGTCGTCAGTCCATGAGGGTGTGGGCTACGATAAGGTCTATTGGTCAGGGTGCGAGCTTGAGGAAGATTTCCTTTGGTCCCTAGAAAGGGAGCTGTCTACTCATTCCTTGAGTGATGAAGAGGAAAATAAGGAGGAAGAGGACGAGGGAGACGTTGAGGGAGATGAATATGACGAGGGAGAAGAGGATGAAGAAGACGGGGAGGATGATAAGGATGAGGGGAACTAATCTGAGGGAGTAGAGTCAGTGGGATAGGAGGATAGGGATGCTTATCCTTTCATTCTCCCTACGATATGGACAGTCAATGACTTTTACCCAATGATGTTTGATAAGGTGTTCTACACCGTTAGAGACTGTTACCAAATCCCGGAGAGTATCCCTCTCTGTCTACCCAAAAAGTTCAAACGATGCTATTTTGGGAAAACCACGGATGTTGGCATGTATGGCACTATGTTTGCTACAAGGTTGAGACTGCGATTGATAGAATTACATCGTTAGTTGGCCAACTACTTGGGCTTATCCGTCAGCCAAATAGCTCCTAATGCTTGCAGAATATTTATTGGAGCTGAAGTAATCTGGGGTTAGCTCAGGGGTGGGAATTGCCAGCTTACCCTCAACGAGTTATTCTATTAGCACATCTCCTTGTCTCAAGAGATCTACCATTTTCTAATGAGGAAGATGTCGCTTAGGCTAGTGTCGGATATGCCTGATTCCAACAAGAATTTGAAAAATAGATAATTTTTCGTCTAAAGGACGGACTGGGTGTGTAGTGGAGAATAGGACAGTATGCCCAATGGGTTTGACAATGCTTGGGGTATTGTGAGGGATGTAAGTGTGTCGTTGCCTATGTCTTTTTATCCTTGCCTTATTATTTTCTTATTATTATGAATCTAACATCATCTATTTTCTATTTCAGCCCAGGTTCGTCCGTAAGTAATTGATGAGCAAAAGGCTTTTATCCATTGTGTGCTGGAGATTCCTCTAGGTCAAAGGGCGTGGAACGACCTTGTCACTCTAGACACCCTTCACGCATATTGTGGTAGCCCTGAACCGACGCCTGTAGCCCGTTGATTACACACCTTCTCCTGTCGACATAAGTACCAAACTTATCATCCATCTTAAGCCATCTACTTTCACTACTAACGTCCATTTTTCTATGTGGAAATAAAAGTAGGAAGGCAAAGGGCTTTGGTGAGGAAAGACATTGTAGGTTGCAAGCAGCAGCAGCAAGATGGATCCTCGGCGTTAGCCTCCAAGGTCGTCACTAAGGGGACTCTAAAAAGAAATAACAACGGCAAAGACAACCATCTAAACAAGAAGGGGACAGGCCTCGCCATTGGCGATAAGCAGCTGAAGAATCCATCGCCCCCTAAACCTAGCCATGAGGTTGGGAAAGGCTTGATGACGGGGAAGGGCCTCGTCGTTCCTGGCACCGTTCGCAAATTGCTTAAGCAGAAGGATCATGTCGTTGAGATGTTTGATTCAATCATTAAGGAGAAGGACTTAGATCCTTGTGCCGACCAGGCCATAGAGGACTTAGGGGCATCTGGCCTTTTTGACTTGTCCAAAGTACGTTCCTCTCAAGTTCTCTCTTTATGCAATTTTTATTCATTCACTGAAGGGCGTTTTGATTCAGGTATTGGTACGGATGAGGGCGCTTCAGGATAGGTATGTCCTTAACGAGGGGGTGATCCATCGGTACTGCAAGCCCTGAGAGATTAAGAATAAGGAGCGGGATCAATATAAAAGGCCGTCTATATTCTTAATGAAGAGCTGCTGGCCACAATCGCTAAGTTGAAGAAGGAATCCCATCTTCAAGAAGAGCCGGAGAAGGCGAAGGCTGACCTAGCGACAAAGTTAACTACCTTCGTAGGCAAGTGGATAAGGCAAAGGCCGACGCCATTGTGGAGTTTAGGGTCTCTCAACCCTTCTTCAATGCCTGCCGCATCTACTATGGTGACAAATTTGACGACTGCCTAAAATAAGTTGGGTTTGTTTAGCTTGATCTGGACTTGTCCAAGATCAACATAAATGACACCGTGTTGCAGACGCCTGGAGGAGATGACACCGTCAGTGATGAGCCTGATGACTTTTCTCATATAGTTAAGCAAGGGGTGAAGGATGATGGGGTGGTCATTGCCCAACTTGCTCCTGAAGGCCTTGTTGCCCCTGTTGTCCTCTCTGTTGTGGATCCGTTCATTGAGGGTAGGCAAAGCATCATGAACTCGACTGCCTCGAATGTCCCATTGTCTTTGCTTTTTAATTTTTAACTTGAATTTAAGCATTTTATCTCACTTTTTAGACAATGGAGAATGCCCCCTTTTGGGCTTTGATGTAAACATTTTACCCTTTATGGGTTTTTATCTACTGTTTTTTATATATATATATATATCCGTTGCTTGCGCTTGGTTTTATTTGTTTGAATAGGACTTAGTATAAGACTGAGTACTTGTCAGTATCCCTGGTTCTCTGTCCACCCCGTAGGTAGGACTTTAGTAAAATTTCTAAGAACAAGTACTCGTTGGTATCCTTGGTCGTCTGTTTACCCGTAAGTAGGACTTAGTAAAAATTTCAAAGACCAGGTACCCATCGGTATCCTTGGTCGTCCGTCCATCCCAAAGGTAGGACTTTTGTAAATTTTTTAAGACCAGGTACTCGTCGGTATCCTTGGTCGTCCATCCACCTCGTAGGTAGGACTTAGTAATAATTTCTAAGAATAGGTACTGTTGGTATCCTTGGTCACTTATCTGCCCTGTAGGTAGGATTTAGTAAAATTTCCAAGACTAGGTACTCGACGGTATCCTTGGTCGTCCGACCACAACGTAGTTAGGACTTTGGTGCGGTAGAGAGTAGAGTAACGTTTCTGATAATGCATCCAAATCTTATTAATGATAGATAGAGCTAGAAAAGAAACTTGACATCCTTAGAGTCTTTGACATTCAACTTTTGGTATAAAAAATGAAAAAATAATAAAGCAATAAAATAAGCTGCATCTGATTATTACTAAAGCGATAAAATAAGCTACATTTGACTATTATTGGTAGTACTTCCTCAAGTGCTCAGTGTTCCACGGGTGATGGAGTCTTTGCCCGTCGAGGGTTTCCAAGTAATAAGTCCCTTTCCTATAGATGTTGATGATCTTGTAGGGTCCCTCCCAATTGGGGCCCAGCTTATGCTGTGAGGGATCTCTAGTGGCTGTTGTCACCTTCCTTAGGACTAGGTCCTAGATTGAAAGTGATGGGGCCTGACCTTTGTGTTGTAGTGCTTTGCCAAAAGGTCCTGATAACGAGTTATTCTCTGTTCTACCATTGCTCTAACATCGTTAAGAAGATCTAACTGTAGGCGCATCCCTTCTTCATTCCTTCCTTTATCATGGTGGGACATTCGATAGCTGGTTAGTCCCACTTTGGTCGGGATGATGACTTCATGCCTGTATGTGAGGCGGAAAGGTGGCTTTGTAGCAAGTGTACAGGCCATTGTCCTATATGCCCACAGGACACTGGGTAACTCATCTGGCCATATGCCCTTTGCCATTTTAAGCCGAGTCTTGATTATCTTGAGCAGGGATTTGTTTGTGACTTCAACTTGCTTGTTGGAGGCGACGACAACACACCCAAACTGGCGGGATGAAGAATAGCGACAAGTCCTATGTTTCCATACGTGCTCCCCACGCATGCTCCTACAAGGAAATGTCTTGCACATCATGTACCAAGGCCATATCACGTCCACGTGTCTTCCTCATATGGAAAGATATCCGGGAATCATGGAAACCCTAACACCAAATACCCTCCGTGTTAGGTTCTTAAAATTTAGAATAATTGGCAAATCGTGAATACAAACTTGTCTAGATATAGATTTTAGAGTCTATAGGTATTATTAGACAATGCTCAAGATGATTCAAGTCAAGATTCAAGAACAAGTAAGCTACAGCAAGTTGATTTCAAAATTTTCCTGGTTCGACCAATCAAGAGACAGAATCGACCAATCGAAACTCGTGCAAATTTAATTTTCTACAGAAATTCCAATTTAGCCCAAACTCTACTTAAACGTATTAGGTTTCAAGTAAAACACTTCTAGTATTTAAAGAAAACCCTAAGCACATTTTTATAAGGCTTTTCAGAGAGAGAAAAGTATGCATCCTTTGTATCTAGGGTTTCGTACCCAAAAAGTTTTCTCATGTCTTCTACTGGTGTTATTCCCTGAAGAATCTCAAGATCCAGTGTTGTAGAAGTTACTGCCTTCTCTAGTCATCAAAGGTGCAGATGATCGAAACCTTCAAGGGTGGTATTTGAGTCCAAACAGAAGAGTTTGTATTTTTTATCACAAGTGTGGGTGCTTGTGTTGCAAAGGCCAAGAAAAGAAGTAGTTCGTAGACTTGGAGCTATCATGGGGTCGTGGTAGTAAGTTTTCTACTCGAGGTAGCAATAGGATGTTAGTGATCTAAGTTCTATTGTACAAACTTCAATTCTTTCTAGTGGATTTTTTTTTTTTTTTTTACCTTGAGATTAGCTAGGTTAAATCCTCCCCAGGTTTTTTACTGATTTGGTTTTCCTAGGTCATCTAATCTTTGTGTTCTTTATTTTCCGCTACTTTACATGATATGATTGTTTTGTTTTAACCTAAATCTGAATAATAAACCAAAGTATTCGTACAAGTGGCATCAAAGCGGGTTAGCTCTTGATTTAGGTTATTATAATGAGAGTTGATCCTTGATCTTTGTTATCATAGATCATTTTAAGTGTCTTACTATTTTTGATTGTGATAATTTGATTAAAAAGGACACTGTTGTTTCTATTAAAATCTAGGAAAATTGCTAAGAAATTCAAGGAAGAGTTAAAATTGGCTAATCTTGAAAAATAGAAATTGGTTGTTAGATTAGATGAATCTAATAAAAAGAATGAATTTTTGAGAAGTCAAATTTCCTCTCAAGAGAAGAAGATGAAAAGCTTGGAACAAGAGTTAGTAAAATCTAAAGCTAAAATTGAAAATTTGACTAGTCCCAAGCCTGTTGTTGATAGCAGATGTGTTTCTGTTTCTCTTAAGCCTAAAACTAAGAAAGTTTATATCCCTCCTTTCAAGAGGAATAATAAAGAAAATGCTTATTTTGCTATATTAGACAAAAGTAAAAGTTCTAATGTAAACGCTGAAGTTTCTAAACCTGCTGTTAGAGAGCATAATAAATTTGCTATTAGGAAAACTGATGTTCCTAAATTTGTTCCTGTTTGTCATTTTTGTGGTGTTTCTAGTCACATTCATCCTAATTGTCATAAATTGAAATTTAAAAATTCTGTATTTCAATCTAGGATATGTGATGACATGTCTCCTACCATAAGTCCATACAAATTGTTTCATATGCTTTTGAAAAATTTAAGCTTGTTGGCTTGTGAAAGGAATTTGCAGGATTTCAGTCTTTCTCAGAGAATTGGTGTAATCCCTCAAATATACTTTGCTTCACATGGATTTTCACCTACAAAGTTGAAGACTCGTGCTATATGGGTGAGAAAAGATTCTCAAAGGTGAATGTTGTTTACTTGTCCTTGATTTAATTCTTTCAATTAATTGTGGACATATTTTCTTTTAGTTTTTGGTTATTTTATTTTCTTAGGTTATTTTGCATTTTAAAAAAATCCAAAAACATTGAAAATTTTCAAAAAGACAAAAATATTTTATTTTGTGCCTTGTTTTATATATTTTGAGGATTAAATGAGTTATAATGTCTCTCTCTTGATTTAGAACATGCTTGACATTGTGGAGAAACTTGAATAGTATGTGTTATATAAGTGCTAAGCTATTTATGATTTTGTATGAGTATGTACTAATTTGTACATATAATCATGGGTTAATTAAGAAATTGATATTTCTTGTTTGTGTACCCTCTATAGCTTAGTTAAGCACTATCATGCATAGCTTTGCATTGTTCATTTAGCATAATGTGTACTTTTTATTTTTGGTCATAAAATTTTTTTTAACAAAAAAGTTTTTGTGTTTTGTATTACATATCATGGATGTGTAGTTAAGGTTCTTCATATTATTTTTACATAACATGCTTGTGTACCTTGTTTATAGCTTAAATGAGCTTATTTTTCTACACTTTGCTAGTTTTAACTATGTAGTGCATGTTGTGTGGGAGTGTTTATAGTTTTTGATCACATGATCTTGATTTTGAAATCGCATGCTTTTGATTGATAGAACTAAAAAATCATAAGAGAAAGGCATAAATAACCATCTCACCACTGTTTACTAGCCAATCATGAACATCTTAGTGTATATCATAAGATTTTGTGCTCAAAAAAATGTAGCACATGCACAAAAATAACATAAGGTGTAGCCTTGGTTCAATAATAAAATTGGTGTGTACATTATTGGGATATGGCACCATAAACTAGGGTCATCCTAGTGAAAAGATTCTTCATTCAACTTTGTCTTTTCTTGAAACTTTGGATGCACTCAATAAGACTTTCGATATTGTAACACATTGTAGACACTGTCTCAGTGAAAAAATGCATCCACTTCATTTTAATAAATCCAATTCTATTTCTACTAACCCTCTTAAACTCATCCGTAGTGATGTATGGGTTCCTGAAACCTATAACTTTTGTGAATGACTTCAAATATTTACCTTGTTTTTGTTGATGACTTTTCTAAATTCACTTGGGTTTATCTTCTTAAATTCAAGTCTAATGTCTTCAACATTTTTAAGTATTTCAAAGCTGTTGTTGAGAATCAACTTAATATAAAGATTAAGATTTTTAGATTAGATGGTGGAGGTGAATTCTCTTCTAAAACATTTGATAGGACATATATGGGAATTTTTAGAAACATATGTAATGTAAATTGGCTAATCCTTTGAAAAAACATACTTTACTTGTAATTGGGTAGATCTAGGATAGGTTTAGTACTTCAAGAAACAAGTGTTCAAGTTTAGTATTGAAGCCATGCAAGTCTGACCAAGAAATAAGTGAAGAAGTGATGTTCATTAATGCTCGATAGATATCTCGATAGAATCCTTTCTATTGAGGTTTAATGTTAAAGCTCAACAGAAGTTGAATCTGTCGAGAATTACGAAATTAGAATTTTCAAATTTGATTTCATGCATATCCATGTGCATTTGTGTTGAGTTTCTTTTCTCACAACCCTAGACATATATAAGGATTATTTTAAGGGCCGTCATAGGCAATGCAAAGTGATGCAAAGGTTGTTGCAATTTTTGTTACATGCATATTATGACCAAAGATAAAATTTGTCCTAGTTCATCATATTCTTTGTAGAAGCTACTACATCTTTGCGCCAAGGGTTTTGTGACAAAAGAGCTTCCTGATCTTCATTTGTTGGATTAACTGAAGAACTTTGCAGCCAACATCTGAATCTGTCGAGAATTACGAAATTAAAATTTTCAAATCTGATTTCATGCATATCCATGTGTATTTGTGTTGAGTTTCTTTTCTCACAACCCTAGACATATATAAGAATTATTTTAAAGGCCGTTACAGGCGATGCATAGTGATGCAAAGGTTGTTGCAATTTTTGTTACATGCATATTACGACCAGAGACAATTTTTCCTAGTTCATCATATTCTTTGTAGAAGCTACTGCGTTTTTACACTAAGGGTTTTGTGACAAAAGAGCTTCCTGATCTTCATTGTTGGATAAATTGAAAAACTTTGTAGCCAACATCTTCCTCAAGTTGGTTTGTTAGTCACATACTGAGATTTGTGCATCATTAGTTAGTCACGTACTAGGATTTGTGCATTGAACAGAGAGATTGCCGCTACAATACAAGTCCAATTGGGTATTGGGATAAAAGTTCAACTGTAAGATGGTATTAGGTACTGGGATTCCTTTTACTTGTAACCACTTGTTTTGACAATAGTGGATTCTTAGGAGAGGTGATCTTAAATTCACCCGATAGGGTTTTGCTTTGGTGGTTTTCTCCATTCGTAAACAAATCACCAGTGTCAAATTTATTTTCTGCTGCATTTAACTTAGTTGGTGATTTGTTTGTACTACCATGCTTATTGCATGTAATTGAATTTAATTAATTCACTTGGATAATTTATTAATTAATTTGCCAAAGGGGTTAGTACATTCTTAGCCTATCAACCTTTACAAATTTTTGCTCTTCACAAGATATTATACATGAATTCTCCTATCCACGTTACCCCCAAACAAAATGGGGTGGGTAAGAGAAAGCACATACACTTCTTTGAGCACTCTCTCACAATGTTATCTAATTCCAAACTACCTCTATCCTACTGGTCTTATGCAGTAACCACTGCTACTCATATCATCAATAGACTTCCCACTCCTTGATTGCATCATAAATCACCTTGGGAACTTCTAAGGAGAGGTGATCTTAAATTCACCCGATAGGGTTTTGCTTTGGTGGTTTTCTCCATTCGTAAACAAATCACCAGTGTCAAATTTATTTTCTGCTGCATTTAACTTAGTTGGTGATTTGTTTGTACTACCATGCTTATTGCATGTAATTGAATCTAATTAATTCACTTGGATAATTTATTAATTAATTTGCCAAAGGGGTTAGTACATTCTTAGCCTATCAACCTTTACAAATTTTTGCTCTTCACAAGATATTATACATGAATTCTCCTATCCACGTTACCCCCAAACAAAATGGGGTGGGTAAGAGAAAGCACATACACTTCTTTGAGCACTCTCTCACAATGTTATCTAATTCCAAACTACCTCTATCCTACTGGTCTTATGCAGTAACCACTGCTACTCATATCATCAATAGACTTCCCACTCCTTGATTGCATCATAAATCACCTTGGGAACTTCTATTCAACTCTTTACCTGATTTAGCTCACCTTGGAACCTATGGCTGCACTTGTTTCCCTTTATTAAGATCATATAACATTCATAAACTTCAGCCTCATACTAAGCCTTGCATCTTTCTTGGCTATCCAGCCTACTCTAAAGGATACATCTGTCTTGAACCGTTTCTCTTCGTATATACATATCAAGACATGTCCTATTCAACTAAAAAAAAGTTCTTATCTCCTGAATCACCTCCTTTGTTCAGTGGTCCATCTGCATCTTCATCTTCATCTCCTTTTTCCACATTTTCTGCATGGTTTCAACATCTTTTGCACACATCTCCATCTCCTGCACATACCTCACAGCCTTCTCAAGATACATAAAATCCTGACAACACTACTCACCCTACTACTTCTACAGTACCTATATATTCTACTTACTGAGTTACATCCATCTATTTCCCAACAGCCTACGCCTGCTTCTAAACTTCAGCCATCTAGACCTCTTAATTCATTTCAGTCAATCTCCCATCCACCATCCTTAACTCCACCCCAAGTCACTATCTATCCTAATCCTCTAGTATCTTCCTCACTTATTCCTTCTACATCTCTTTCCTCTTACATAGAACCTTCCCCTCCAACTACCACAAATTCTTATCCCATGATGACCAAATCAAAACAATGCATTTTCAAACCAAAAGCCTTTGTTACTAAAGCTCCTCATCTTGACTATATTTTGACTGAGCCTTCAACATATATAGTGGCTGCTCAATACCCACAGTGGTTTTCTGCAATGGATGAAAATTTTGAGGCCTTGCAGAGGCAGGGAACTTAGATTTTAGTTCCATCTTCTCCCTCTCAGAATGTGGTTGGCTACAAATGGGCGTTTAAGCTAAAACATAATAGTGATGGCTCTACTAGAAGATACAAAGCAAGGGTAGTTGCTAAAGGTTTTCATTAATAGTATGGAGTAGATATTGATGAAACCTTTAGCCATGTCATCAAACCACCTACAGTTAGGATTATCCTTTCTTTAGCTGTTGAATTCAATTGGCCTCCTAAACAGCTAGATGTTCGAAATGCCTTCCTTCATGGGTTGCTTAAGAAGAGAGTTACATGATTCAGCCACCTAGTTATGTTGATCCACATCTTCCCAATTATGTTTGGAAGCTACAAAAATCCCTCTATGATCTACAACAGGCCCCTAGGGCCTGGTTTGAAAGGTTCTCTACTAAACTATTACATTTGGGATTTCATGCCTCTCTACCTCATTCATCACTCTTCATTTACAAACATGGAAAAATTCTAGTTTATGTTGATGACATAGTACTTACTGGTAACAATACTATAATTCTTAATGCTCCCATCAAACAACTCAGTTAAGCTTTTGAATTTAAGGATCTTGGTGATTTACATTATTTTCTTGTTCTTCATATCACTAGGACCTCCAAGGGTCTTTTTCTCAATCAGACTAAGTATGCTTATGATTTATTAGTGAAGCACGACATGCTTACCTCGAAGCTAGCTAAGACTCCTATGGCTCCACATTTGAGGCTTATTCCCAATGAAAGCAGCCCATTAACTGATCCATATCTGTATTGCAGCTTGGTTGGTTCCTTGCACTATCTCACATTTGTAAAACCTGATCTCAGCTTCCCTATTCATCAGGTGTGCCGATTCATGTCCTGTCCCACTGATGTGCATCTTGTTACTACTAAACGGATTCTAAGATACCTCAATGGCACTTCTGAATTTGGGGTTTTTCTTCAACTTGGTCCTTTTTATCTCTCTGCCTTCTCTAATTCTAACTGGGCTAGTGACCCTTATAATTGTCTTTCCACTAATGGGTTCTTGGTCTACCTGGGGTACAGTCCATTCACATGGAGTGCAAAGAAACAACTCACTGTCTCTCGCTCCTCTATTGAATCTGAATATCGAGACTTGCGCTCCACTGCTGCTGAATTGTGTTGGCTTCGTTAGCTCTTGTAAGATTTACGCGTCTTCCTTCCCACACCACCTAAGCTCTGGTGTGACAATGTCTCAGCCTTGGCTATTGCATCTAATCTAGTGCAAAGAAACAGCTTCATATGCTTGTCATTTGTGAACGTGTGCTTGGTAAGGATCCTCAGGTCAGGTATATTACTACTGATGATCAACTCACAGATGTTTTCACCAAGAGTCTTCCTACAACTAGATTTCAATTTCTGCGTTCCAAAATCACTCTGCCAATAGCCCCTATGAATTTGAAGGGGGATGAAAGAGGAAGACCAAAATATTCAAATAAGCTAACGGATAGCTAACGGTAACTTAATCCAACGGTGGCGTTTTAGAGCAGTTGTTTATAAGAGAAGACGACATCATTTGGTTAAGTGGAGCATGTTATCACAATATTAGTCAAGACGGCATCGTTTTGTTTTAGCGGTACTGAGATCATATTATCTACACGGCATCGTTTCAAGATTACAAAGTCTAAATGAGGTCACGATGTCATCTTGGCATAACAGTCTTCCATTGCTCTCCTCTTCTTCTTCTTCAACCTTGAGCTTCTGTCATTGTGACATTGTTGAGTGTTAGGATATTTTCTCCTGAATATTTTCTGTAGATATTTTGGCTGTAACTGAAAACATATTTATAGAGTTTGTTAGAGTAGTTTGTTGGAAGTTTGTTAGGATTGTAATCCCACGTGTTCAATTATTCAAATTTTGGGGAAAATACACAATTTTCATGGTAGTGGGCAAGTTGATTCTAACCATATTCAATTGACAAGCATATGATGGCTTTGATCTATTTCCTAATTTAGATAATGATTTTATTAGTTATCTAGCACAACATTCTTAGCAGTAATACAAACATAACAAGCGTTTCTCTTTTTCCTTTCTAATTATGTGAATTAAAAAATATTTTTATACATCAGACAACCTACTTATTTTATTGAAAAACAACTTCTTTAACGTTATTTTTTATTGGCTTTATTTACTTGGTTATGTTGAACTCTTTTAATATGTTACGTTGCAGAATCAATTGGAGAAATAATGTTTGCATCGATACAGTGACAAGACTTGCTACATGGATTTTTTTTACGTTATTGTACTTCTTAAATTTATATTGTAGAATATTTAAGTGTCAAATCTATTTTGATTGGAGAAATTATAATCCCCAAAATTGATATCATGATATGGATTAACCTAGAAGTTATCATGCTTTTATTTTAAATAAATAATTTACAATGTCAAGATAATCTCCCTATGTAATAATATTTGTTTTGGGAGTTCAATTTTTTTAGTTGACTTGACAACATTTTGTATAATAGATATAGAATGTAGTTTTTTATGTATGACAATTTGCATAAGGTACATAGAGAAGCAAGGTTGACAGATGCTAAGAAAACTATGTTTCAATCATCAAGATTCCCGGATCTTTGATGCTTCAGTCTGATTCTTGTGTTTCTCTAATTCAAATGAAAACGATGTTACAATGAAGGATCACAGGGCATGCTGATTGCTGAGGGCATTAATGCAATTGCCTTATAGTTAGAATTTGGGTGGCATCTTCTATCGATTTGTGAAATTAAGGCCCTTGTCAATTATGGATAAAATGAAATTATGATTGTTTTAGAATTGGTTTTTAAAATTGGGTGAACTGTTTCTCACACTTCACTCATGTGCAATAGTTTCATCATATAGTTCACAACTTTTATTTACCTTGAAATAGAGAATTAGCTTTTATTTGTGGGTTTTATTACCCAGATTTAAGCATCTAGATTATTTTTTGTTGTATGTTGAACTATAGCTTCAACTTTTGAGGATTCAAGTTAATTCCTATTACACCATTAGATGACATTGCAATGATTTAAAAATATGGGTTTCTCAAACTTCTTTGACAATTCCTCTTGGTATTTGCTAATATGGCTTCAGATGCGCCTTCTTAGTTTTCCGCAACTTCTACAGTTACAAGATGACTGAAGAAATATCCCTATAAACCTCAACCTAGCGATAACAGCTTCATATTTAGCCTCGTTTATTAATGACATCAAAATTCAGCTTCACTGGGATTGATATGTGTGACCCATCGAGCACTACATGCAAAATCCCTATCCTATTGCCATATGGTTAACTACCCCGTCAAAGTACATTTTCCATGTATTTTCTAACTTTGCAAAGAACGGGTCTTCTTTGAAGAACCCCTCATTTCATTCCTAACAAGTGTCTATCAGGAGTTAGGAAAATTGCTCTATCATAAACCTTTCTTTTATTGTCGTGTACCTTGTTTCGTAATTGTTCAGCTTCTTGTTTGGGTATTAGATGGCCCTTACATATCATTCCTTATCCTCCGGAGCCTACATACTTCATAGAGCATCGTCAATGACTAATAGGTACAAAAACAAAGGTATTCTAGATTTGGGTAGGATATGGGCCGATGGGTTGAGGTTCAGGAGGTATTCTTTAATGGTGTTGAAAGCTTTTTACCAATCTTTATTCCACACCTTAGGTTCTCCTTTATCAATACATGGAAAATGGACAGGTGAAGGTAAGCTTAATTAGCTATGAAACGACTTATGTACTATAACCTCCCTAAGAAAGCCCTTTATCTTCTTCTTATTAAAAGGCATGAGCATTTACCTAATGGCATTGACCTATATTGGGTCCCCTTTTATGCCTCTATTGCTTACCAAAAACCCTATCAACTTTCCAATTGTCACCCCAAAGGTAAACTTTTGCGGGCATAACCAAAGCTTGCACTCCTTGATTGGTTCAAAAGAACTTTTGAATGTTGGCCATGGCTTTCCCTACCCCTGGATTTGACAATCAGGTCATTCATGCATTCCACAACCTCCTTTTTCATCATGTCATATAACAAGATTGTAGCCATCCTCTAGTACATGGCCCGGTTCTTCTTCAAATCAAAGGGCATGAAAGTGTAGTAATAAATGACCCACTTCATGACAAAACTAGTCTTAGGATCCGTTTAGATACTGTTTATTTTACTGAAAACGGAAAACTGAAAATAATAAAAAAATAATAAAAAAGTTACTATTCATGCGTATGACACTGTTCATAAGCCTAAAATCATTGTTCATGGACAATGAACAATGCTAGAAGCGCAACGCAAGAAACGCAATACCCAAACACCACCTTAGTCATATTGTCGAGTGTCATCCTAACTTGGTTGTAGCTGGAGAACCCATTCATGAAAAACATCAAAACACTACCTGTGGTATTATTGTCTAGCATGTCTATATGTGAGAACGAAGAATCATCTTTAGGGTAAACCTTGCTCACATTCTCGCAATTGACATACATTCTCACACTCGATCCATTTCTTCTTAAGTATTAGGATAGTAGGATGATGTTAGCAGTCAAAATGGGCTTTTACCTTTTTCTCAAAAACTTTCCAACAAAATGCCCCATGTCAAAACTAATTAAGGAAATGCCCTTATTTTGAAACTCGATTTTCTAAAAATCAAGTTTCAAATGTAAAACTCGATTTTTGGAACTCGATTATCCAAAAATCGAGTTTTAAATTGAAACTCGATTTTTAGAAAATCAAGTTTCAAAACAGAGGTATTTTTCTAAATAGTTTTAGATATGAGGCATTTTGTTGAAAAGTTTTGGCGAAAATGGCAAATGCCCATTTTCTCCTGATGTTAGCTAGTTATCCAATTGCCTAGTCCATTCAATTGATAAATTCAACTTTTAGATGTTTACTCAATTCTTCTTGTAACTTAAGGAGTCACACGGGTCACAAGCAGCATATCTTTTGTTTTACTAAGTTTCATGTGTGGGAACTATGGAATATGTTGTTAGGCAAGTTTGGGATCAATTTTAGGCACATCTACCAATGACCAAGTGAAGACACTTTGGAATTCTCTTAAGTTGGCCTTGAGGCCTTTCGCTCTTGTGAGGATATGGTGCATATGATCTGAATTTAATGTGAATTTTCATCGTTTGTGATAGTTTGATGTTCGACAGGTTCAATTTTACTGTCTTACATTTTATTAGTTTCATTTTCAATTTCATAGGAATCATTCATGTGTAGAATTTCATTATCAAATGACACACAAAATTAATTCAAATCAAACTCCATTTTATTTAAAGCTTAGGAAATTACATCAAAGCTAATTAAGAAACTCAAATTGACATATTGTCCTTATTGGTGATGGTCACGTCCCTACCCTACACGGGCGTTAGCATTGTAGTCGTATGGCTTCTTGGTCTATCAACTAGGCCCAATCCACTTCCTTTTCCTTCAGGGGTAGGTCTTTCAAAGTGAATACCTCATCAAAAAATTTCTTCAATGGCAGATGCTCTCCTTGCTTACTTTTCTATGGCTGTTGGACCCATAACAACGGAAAATTTCCCCATCCTTTATAATACAGAAAAAAAAAAAAAAAAAAAAAAAAAGAGGAAAAATTTCCCCATCCTTTATAATACAGAAAAAAAAAAAAAAAAAAAAAAAAAGAGGATATTTTTGGAGCAGTGCTTCGAGCTCTCACAAAATGTTTGGGGCTCCATGGTGGGACTCATGTGTGGGCTCCACCCCTTTTGTGAGAGCCCAAAGCGCTATTCTAGAATTACTTAAGAATTGCCCTCATAAAACTGTCATTAAGCCTTATGAGTTCTTTGGGGTCCACTTAATTTGATCTTCTCTATATTCAAACCTATTCTTACCCAAACTAGTCACAAAACAACGATATGCGCTAGGAAAGTTTTTCTTAAAGTTAATAGATACATATATAGAACTCAAAGGGTAGGGTAGAGAAAATATTTATTTCTAACAACATTTATGTACACAATTTTATCAATCATCAAAGTACATTAGATATTAATAATTATTCCACAAAATAAACATTTTAAAAATTTAACTCTGTCACCCTATATCCAAATAACATATCTAAAAATATATAAATCAAGTAAAAAAAAAAATGAAACAAACACTTTTAGAACCCAAAATCCAAAAAAACAGCATGATTAAAAAAAACAACATAAAATTCCAAGATTTCTCTATCTGATATCCAAAATGGAGAAAAGGTATCTCAAAATTTTATAACAAAGCAAAATTAAAATGAAATTAAAGCCATGGTGGACAATAAAGATATGTTCATTATCGAGAGACCAATCCAACATGAGGGTATTTGCACCTGGTGTTGTAAATTATCTAAACATATAAATATAGTCTTATACCCACCTTAATAAAGACAATATTAAGAAAAAAAAAAAAAACTTACACCCAATTGTACATGCAAAAAGGGATATGATTTTTCTTCAAATTAGTTTGGAGAGAAATTCTTCAAACTCCTCTTATACTTTTTTATTGAATGTGTATTTTGAAAATCTAATCATTAGATTGTGTTTTCTTTATGTTTATAATATGCATGTCAAATTTCATTCAAATCAGATGTTTTTTACTATTCGATCCATAAACTTATTTTTTATATATGATTTAAGGCACAAAAATTTGAAATTTAAACATTTGATTGATGACATAGCTATTAATCTTTGATCTTCTTGAAATTTTACAAGCATAGAGGATATGATAAGAAAGTACAATCTAATGGTGAATCTGTCAAAATTCATATCCAATAAAAAGATATAAGAAGAGTTTGAATGGTTTCTCTTTAAACTAGTTTAAAAAAAAAAAAAAAAAAATCTTTTTATGCAAAAGCCAAAAACCATAATTTTATTCTAAATATACAAGAAAATTTTAGCCCTATTAAAAAAACCAACTCCTTTTTTTTTTTTTCACTCTCTCTCCTTTCTCACACTTTCATCAAATCTGCGATGTTTAATATATAATCGACAGAAGGTCACTAAGCTTTGGGCAGCTCTAGGGGCGGAGCTATGTTGAAGGGCCAAAATTTTGAAAAAATATATAATTATTTTAATGTTTTCAAAATTTAGTCTATAAAAATAAGAGTTGCCCCCTCCCCCACAAAAAAAAAAAATATTTGAATTAGTCCAATGATGCTCTTAAAAAAAAAAAAAAATCGGTCTAATAGTTATAGAGATCTAACTTTATTTTTCACAATTCTATTTTTTATTGTAAAATGTGCGCTTATATCTGTTTGATATTTGATAAAGTTTGGCATCAAATATGTTTGAATTTATCTTTTTTAACTCATTATATGGCGATTAACAAGTTATTGACTCATTAAAAAAAAATTTGTCACTAAAACTATACATGAAATGTGTCTTTAGTTGCCACATAATAGGCTAGAGCAAAATAGTTTCAAATATGTTTGGAGCCTAACTTATTTTAATGTCTTTAGTTGCATTTTTTGAAATTTTCATTAGTTCAATTGAAAGATTTTTTTTACTTACTTTAGTATAAAATTTGATAATTTGTACTTAAAATGAAACTTTTTAATAATTTCACTATGAAAATAGAAAAAGGAATTTTATTTTATAAAAGATCGCCATTAAACACAATTTTAATTAAAAATACTAAATTCTTTCTTTTTGTTGGGTGTGTGTATATATGTAACTTATCAAATAAAAAAGTGTGTATATATGTGTGTGTGTATAAAATAAAATAAAAATGTGTATCTATATATATATATATATGTGTGTGTGTGTGTGGGGGTAAAAACCTAGAATTATGTATTGGACCTAGGGCCCTATTTGAAAACTAGGGCGTGTCCGAAGTGGAGAAAACGATTGAGAAGGAACCTAGGTGGAAAAATATACCTGGAAATGAACAAAGAGCACAGTTCGAGGAGAACGTCAGTAGTCCGAAGAGTGTGATCCTCTCGGATATAAAGAGTCTCAGTCAAGCAAGTACCTGGGAGGTTCAAGTGGCCTTCCTGACGGTTCCAATAATAAGGATAAACTTCAGGCATGTATGGAGATGATAAGAACGAATAAATATCTAGAGGAAAAGCTGCTACCACCACATTAAATGCACTGCAGCAACTTTTCTGGCCGCATTAACGTGGAGAAGACCCCTGAATAGTGCACTCTCAACTACCACCACTCATAGAAAACCAAAGAAAAGGCCTTATGGGATCTATACTCAAGTGAAGGTTCAAATGACTAACAAGTATACGATAAAGATGAGCCAAAAAGACACTATATAATGTAAAAGATACCTCATAAGAGAAGGATCGAGAAAAAATAGAAGGGAGGGAGAAGAAGAGAAACTGTAGCAAAAAAGATTGTTAGAGTTCAAAAACAATATCCTAATTTATAAATTATCTCCTCGGATATCTATTCAGTCAGACTTTAAGAGTGTTTTTATGTCTATTTATTTTTGAATTCCATGCTAGCCGTTGTTTAATTCACATCCAGGCCAGCTCTTTCACCCACTCTCTACAAATTCATTGTCTTTGGTTCATTAGGCTCATACTCCAGATCTTTTGGGGCTTGGGTTACAAATCTTGACCCTACAATTGGCGCCGTCTGTAGGAAAAGCTTGAGCAAGAGTGGAGGCAACGTTTGATGATGGCAGAACCAGGACAACAACCAACAAAATATAGGACATCCCAACACGTTGATCCTTTTCTTAACTTAGAGTAGAGACATGATCGTGAAAGTAGTGTACACACTGCACATCCTGATCGAAGCCAGTCACACGGTGGGAGTTACATGTCCCATGCAGAGAAGAACAAAAATATGCAATTGGAGATTGATCAGCTAAAAAGAGAGTTGTGCCATGCAAAGAGAAGGCGGACATCTTCTTATTCTGAGGATGATTCCGACAATGAGCAGGATATCTCTTACAAACGGAGGACTAGAACACCAATTAGTGAGTCTTTCTCTTACGAAGAAGAGCACTACCATGAGCGCCAACCTCGAAGTCCATCACGTGGGGTGTAGGAAATGATGCCATGAGCAAGGCTTTAAACCAAATCTCCAAATCGCCTTTCACGCGCAGGATTGAACAAGCAAAACTTCCTCGTTGTTTTCACCAGCCAATATTCACTATCTATAACGGGAAAACAGACCCTGTCGAACATGTGAGCCACTTCAACCAAAGAATGGCAGTCCATTCTAAAGATGAAGCTTTGATGTGCAAAGTTTTCCCCTCCAGTCTTAGACCAGTTGCGATGAGATGGTTTGATAGCCTGAAAGTAGATTCCATTAACTCCTTCAGAGAACTCACTCAAGCATTTGGTTCTCGTTTTGTCACCTGCCGAAAAGTAGATAAGCCCTTAGCTTCTTTGTTATCCTTGAGCATGCAAGAAGGTGAGACCCTGAAAACATACTCAGATAGGTACTGGGAGATGTTCAATGAGATGGAAGACGACTATGATGGAGTGGCCCTTAATATGTTTAAGCTCGGCCTACCTACTGACCATGGTTTAAGAAAGTCCTTAACTAGTAAGCCAGTTACTTACATGCGTCAGCTCATGGACCGTATTGACAATATAAAAGAGTTGAGGAAGATCAACAGCAAGGAAAAGGAAAGGACAAGGTTATCCCCTAGGAGAGGAGGGATTTCATGTTGGACTATTACAACAACAATAAACCACGAAGAGATTTTGCTAAACAATCAAGGTCATTAAATCTCCAAGCAGTCGGTGTTGTATTCAAAGAGCCAGTACACCAAGTCTTGGAAAAAATTAAGAATGAACCATTCTTCAAGTGCCCAAATAAGATGGTGGGAAACCCAGAAAGATGTAATCATAATCTCTATTGTCAATACCATCAGGACCATGGGCATACCACAGAGGATTGCAGGAGCCTATGGGATCATTTGGACCAACTTATCCGTGAGGGTAAATTGAAACAGCTATTGCATCATTCCAGTGGCTAAGGAGGTCAGAAAAGCTTGGAGCCCCGAAAAGATGATTCTTCAAAACCCCCTTTGGGAACTATCAACATCATCTTCGCAGCACCGAGAAAAACAGGATCCTGGCCATCTAAGGTTATGTCGGTAGCCCGATTACCCACAAGAGACTTTAGTCATGGTCCGAAGAGAGCTAAATCGGATACTAAACCGATGTTAGGGTTCTCGGATGAAGACAAGGTTGGGACCATCCAACCTCATGATGACGCTTTAGTAATCACCCTTAGAATTGGAGGGTATGACGTGAAGAGGGTAATGGTGGACCAAGGGAGCACAGTAGAGATAATGTATCCTGATCTCTACAATGGGCTGAACTTAAAACCCGATGACTTAACACCATACAATTCTCCCCTGGTGAGTTTTGAAGGAAGAGTTGTTACCCCGATGGGACAAATATGATTGCCTGTACAGACTGGTGCAGAGGTAGTAGAGGTGGATTTCGTCGTTGTAGATGTATATTCGCCCTATACTGCAATTGTAGCCAGACCTTGGCTTCCTACACTAGGGGCTGTTTCATCTACCCTGCATTAGAAGGTTAAGTATCCATCTGAAGAACAAGTTAGTGAAATCTGGAGAGATCAGTCAGTGGCCAGACAATGCTTAGTGGCTGCCATTCGACATAAGCCCGAAACTGAGTCCTCGGCCCAGGCCAAAAGGGGTTTATAGCAGTTAAAATCTCGGGCACCGCCCGTCGAAGATCCGACTGAGGGCGCTAGGTGTGAAGATTTAGAAAAAGTTACTATCAGAGACAATCTAGAAAAATTCTTTCAAGTTGGATCTCAGCTACCTCTGCAGGAGAAGGAAGAGCTAATAGAGTTCCTCAAAAGAAACCCTGATGTATTCGCCTAGAATGCCTAGAAGCCCTAGGGGTGGATCTAGAATTTATATGTCACCATATGAAGGTCAATCCATTGATTACCCCTAAGAACCAGCCTCCTCAACGTCCATCCAAAGAGCATGCTAATGCAGTAAGAGAAGAAGTAACAAAGCTCAAACAAGTTGGGGTTATCAAAGAAGTTTTTTATCCTGAGTGGCTAGCAAATACTGTGGTGGTAAAGAAAAAGAATAGGAAATGGCGAGTATGCGTAGATTTCACTAACTTGAATAAAGCTTGTCCTAAAGATCCATTCCCTATGCCAAAAATTGATCAGCTAGTAGATGCCACTGTCAGCCACCCTCGAATGAGTTTCCTAGATACTTTCCAAGGTTACCATCAAATACCATTAGCCCTGGATGATCAGGAAAAGACTGCTTTTGTCACCCCTATTAGTAATTACCATTACAAAGTGATGCCATTTGGTTTAAAAAACGCAGGGTCCACCTACCAAAGAATGATGATGAGCATATTTGAGCCACAATTAGGTAAGAGTATTGAGATCTACATAGATGACATGGTGGTGAAGAGCAAGATTGTTTCAGAGCATGTGAAAGAACTTGAAAACATTTTTGAAGTTTTTAGAAGATACAAATTGTGTTTAAATGCCTCCAAGTGCTCGTTCGGCGTCGGATCAGGCAAGTTCTTGGGTACATGGTGACTCACAGGGGAATTAAAGTTAACCCCGATCAGATAAAGGCCATCAACAATTTACAAGTTCCTCGGAATCCCAAAGAAGTTCAGAAACTAACAGGAATGACCGCTGCTCTGAACCGATTCATTTCTCGATCAGCAGATAGGTGTAAACCTATCTTCTCGTTAATCAACAAATGGAAGGGATTTGAGTGGACTGAAGAGTGTGCTCTGGCTTTCCAATAGCTTAAAGACTATTTAGCTCAGTCGCCAATCATGTCCAGTCCTGAGCTAGATGAAGTGTTGTTTACCTACATTGTCGTGGCTCCTTATGCTGTCAGTTTGGTGTTGATACGAGTGGACCAAGGTGTACAAAGGCCAGTTTACTACGTGAGTAAATCATTGCATGAGGCCGAGATTCGATATTTGTCGCTAGAGAAAGCCGTCTTTGCAGTAGTGCTTGGCACTCAGAAGCTGCCTCATTATTTCCAAGCATATACAGTGGTTGTTCTTACCCAACTTCAGCTCAAAACCATACTCAGAAGTGTTGACTACACAGGGAGAATAGCCAAATGGGGCACTATCCTTGGGGCTTTTAACATCAAGTATATGTCCCGCACCTCCGTAAAGGGGCAGGTCCTCGCAGATTTAGTAGCTAAGTTTACTAAGCCCTCGTTAGAAGAATTGATACCAACACGGGACATGGATGGAAAATTGGTTGGAGTAATCTCCCAGAAAGGACCTTCATCCGGGGAAGTATATGTAGATGGTGCAGCAAACCAGAAAGAATCTGGAGTGGGGATAGTGTTAATATCTTCAGAGAGAATTGTTATCAAAAAGTCACTAAGACTAAGCTTCACGGCCACAAATAATGAGGCTAAATACGAAGCTCTACTAATGGGAATCGCTATGGTTCAGAGAATGGGAGGAAAGTCAGTAGAAGCGTTCTCGAACTCAAGGCTAGTCGTCGAACAAGTACAAGGGGAATTTGAGGCGAAAGATGAAAGAATGCAGGATTACCTAAGCTAAGTTAAATGCTTGCAATCGAAGTTTGAATCTTTTAATTTGCTACACATCCCTAGAGGGGGAAATTCACATGTTGATTCTTTGGCCACGCTCGCCACATCCTCGGCGCAGGATTTGCCTAAAGTTATCCTCTTC